>NW_027223752.1:53158586-53436086 GCF_028538775.1 Myotis yumanensis | reverse complement strand
GGGGCTGTTTCAACCTCACCGGGGTCGTCCCTACCACACCGGGGCCGTTTCGACCTGACTGGGGTCGTCCCTACCTCACGGGGGCTGTTTCAACCTCACCGGGGTCGTCCCTACCACACCGGGGCCGTTTCGACCTGACTGGGGTCGTCCCTACCTCACGGGGGCAGTTTCAACCTCACCGGGGTTGTCCCTACCACACCGGGGCTGTTTCGACCTGACTGGGGTCATCCCTACCTCACGGGGGCTGTTTCAACCTCGCCGGGGCCGTCCCTACCACACCGGGGCCGTTTCGACCTGACCGGGGTCGTCCCTACCACACCGGGACCGTTTCAACCTCACCGGGGCCATCCCAGCCTTACCGGGGAAACAGGAAGTTTGGCCCTCTGTCCCCTGCCGGCGGCTCCCCACTCGACAAAATCTCCAGGCATTCCTGGTGGTTGCACATCCAGCGCTCCTGCCCTCCACCAAGTGCACAGACTGCCTGTCTGCTGTCCCGCAGCGCCCCACCAGAGACTGGGACCAGTGGGCATGTTTGTGCGCTTGCTGGTACAGCAGTTCCACAGTGCCGGCCGAATCAGGCCCAGCCCTGGCCGGCCCCGGACCCGACTCTGCCCCCCGATTGCGTCCCTCCCAGATGCAAGGAGCTGAAATCTGCAGCCTGCTGGGATGGGCTCTGTACTTGGTGCTTCAGCACATCCTACTCAGTCTCTATGCGCTTCTTTCTATGCGAGGAGTTGAAATCTGCAGTTTGTTGGGTTGGGCTCTGTACTTGGTGTCACATCCTACTCAGTCTCAATGTTCTTTCTCTCCTTCCAGTTGTAGAGCTTCCACTGGGCCAAGTTTCCCATGGTTCTGTATGATAGGTGTTTGTCTGATATTTGGTAGTTTCGATGTTGTTGTGCGAGGTAGCACGCACAGGTCTCTTCCTTATGCCACCATCCTGGTTCTCCTGGGTCTGCTTCTTGAGTGTGTCTCTCATGGCTGCGAGCAGTTGAAGTCTGCAATTTGTTGGGATAGGCTGCAAAAGCGCAGGTGGGTCTTTTTGTGCACCTGGCACAGCTTGGATGGGGATGTAAATTGATTAAGGCTGAGACTCAGGGAGTCGCCATGGCGGAGCAAATAGCACTGGCTGAGTCTCCGTGGCCCCTTGACTCTCTGCCAGGGCTTTGTGTCCCCCAGTGCCGGCGAGCAGCTGTGCAACAGAGTCTCCCTCGCTTTCTGATGGCTGCAAGGCCGTGCTGCCTCTCCCCGTAGGGTCTGGTGCTTCATGATCCCGCCTGAACCAGCTCAGTGGATTTGAAAGTTTGCCGAAGAAAAGGCGCTTCTACTTGTGGGTCTGGCACAGCCCAGATGGGAATGTAAATTGCGTAGGGCGGGATCACAGGGAGTCGCCGGGGCGGAGACTCAGTGGCCCCTTGCCTATCCAGGACACCAGGACTTTGCGTCCCCCAGTGCCGGCGAGCAGCCGAGCGCCAGAGCCTCCCTCGCTTTCTGACCGCTGGAAGGCCGTGCCGTCTCTCGCCTTGTGGCCTGGGGCCTCAGAGACCTGCCCGAACCAGCTCAGTGGATTTGAGAGTTTGTAAAAGCACAGTCATTCCCTCTTGTGCCTCTGGCACAGCCCTGAGGGTAGGGCGGGGTCACAGGGAGTCACCAGCGTGGAGGAAATAGCGATGGCGGCGTCTCCGCGCCCCTCGCCTCCCCGGGACACCAGGATTTCTTGTCCCTCGGTGCCGGCGAGCAGCCGCGTATCAGAGCTTCCCTCGCTCTCCGACCACTGCAAGGCCGTGGCCGCCTCTCCCTGTGGGATCTGGGGCCTCAGAGACCCGCCCCGAGCGAGCCCAGAGGATTCGAGGGTTCGTAAAAAACCGAGAATCCATTTGCAGCCCGCGTGGCGTGTGACTGCGTACCTCTGGTTTTGGTGCCTCCGTAGCTCCCACTCAGTCTCACTGCGCTTCTTTCTTTTCCTCCAGTTGTAGATCTCCCACTGGGCCATCTTCCCCATGGTTCTGAGTGGCGGTTGTTTACTTCATAGTTGATAGTTTCAATGATGCTGTGAGAGAGCAGCACACACAGGTCCGCTCCCTACGCCGCCATCTTGGTTCCCTGTTCATCAGTTTATTTTGTTCATTAGATTCGACGTAGAAGTCAGATCATGTGAAATTTGTCTTTCTCTGGCTTATTGCACTTAGCATAATAATGTCCAGGTCCATTCATGGTGTTGCAAAGGGTAAGAGATCCTTCTTTTTCACAGCTGCATAGTAATCTATTATGTAACTGTACCACTGCTTTTATATTCTATCATCTGATGGGCAGGTACTTGGGCTGTTTCCAGATCTTAGCTATTATAAACAATCCTGCTATGAACATAGGGGTGCATATATTCTTTCTGATTGTGTTTTGGGATTCACCAGTCAGAAGTGGGATCGCTGGATCTAATGGCAGTTCCATTTTCCATTTTTTGAGGAAGCTCCATACTGTTTTCCACACTGGGTACACTGGTTTCCATTCCCACCAACAGTGTATTAGGGTTCCTTTTTTTCCTACATCCTCTCCGACACTTGTCATTTGTAGATTTGTTGATGATAGTCATTCTTATTAGTGACATTGAGCATTTTTTTCTTCTTTCTATTGGCCATCTGTATGTCCTCTTTGGAGAAGTGTCTACTCAGGTCCTTTGCCCATTTTTTACTTGGATTGTTTGTTTCCTTTTGTTGAGTTGTATGAGTTCTTTATATATTTTGGAAATTAACCCCCTATCAGGTGTATCATTGCCAAATACGTTCTCCCATACAGTAGGTTCCCTTTTAATTTGATGATGGTTCCTTTTGCTGTGCAGAAGCTTTTCAGTTTGATGTAGCCCCCATTTGTTTATTGATTTCCTTTGTTTCTCTTACCCTGGAAGATGTATTAGTGAAAATTCTGCTATGTGAGATGTCTGAGATTAAATTCTTAAATAAGATATTTGCCCATTTTTGGTAGCCTGTGTGGCCCTGATGAGAAGGTGATCTAAATGAAGCCATTCACTGGGTGCCTACAAGGGTGATGCTACCCCAGTCATTTCATTAATGCCTTTTCTCTAGAGTTTTGGGACGGCTAATTCCCAGGGCCCCGTTGTGAATTCAGAAAGCAATGTATTTTATGTGATGTATGTGGCAGAAGAGTCACAGAGGAGAAGCGGCCTGTTCAGCTGCATAGAGTTCTTTTCTACAAGTGGCTTCTGACTACTTACATTGGGCCCTATCATTTACAAAGGGAATCCTACTTTCAAAGTTGTCCCTGTCACTGGTCTCCCAATATGCAGCAAAATTAGGAAAGTACTCTAAAATGTGATTCCAAGGTCCTTTGGTTTTTTCCTGAGTGTCACTGGTTGTGCCAACTATATCACAGTGAATGGTTTTGTACCGCTGACTATTAGTGTGGGGATGACAAACACAATTGGAGCGTTGGTTTGCTCTCATAGTGTCTCCCAGCGACCTATGGGCACATTGAGTATGGTGTACTGACACTCCATTAAAGACATCCCTTCTCGTAATACTCTGAAGGTAGCCAAAGTTAAGCAATTGTATTTAGTCAGTTTTCTTACTTCTGAGTTTATAGTATGAAGCTCATGCCTCTAGTGGAATGTGTCTTCTTCCTAAGATTCCAAATTAAAACAAGCTTATTATGCCTGGTGGCAATTATTTTCCCGTATGAATTTGATTTACTTTTTAATTAGACCAAATCTAGTCTAGGTAATGAAGCATTTCCACCCAATGTAGATGTTTCATTGTGTACATTATTGTGCATACTGTGCAGGTACAAGTTCCCGAGGATGTTTGTCTCCTTGTAATTAAAACAAAACAGCGAGACCACATTTCCCTGATTTCGTGTTGGATAGTCGGAGCCTCTTGGGGCCATGTGCCTGAACTATCCCTGGTGACTGTCTGGACCATGTTGGCCAGGCTTTAGATTTTTCCCCATTTGCTTTCCTATGTCCCATCTGCTTGAACAATTCAAAGTTTAAAACAGAAAAATAGTGAGAAGGTTGGACTTGTCACAGAGCCAGGTTGAAGACACAGCCAGGCTGAGATTTCACCCACAGAATGTCTGGATGAGGTACATTTAGCGAGTACATTTCTTTTCATTTTTGAAAATTTGTTTAGCATTTTTGCTCAAAGTCAACAGCATATGGACTTCTTTTTTCCCCCACAACTCCATGAAGTAGGTGTTATTATCCTTTTTCAATTAGCATCTAGGCAGGAAACAGAAACCATACTAATTATTTAAACCGAGAAAATGGAATGGAAAGAATTGTTAACCTGGTACAAAGCTGATAACCAGTAATTAAACAGGAAAGAAGGGGGCTCTAAGGCATCGAGGAGTCTGCAACTACAGGAAGCAGCTAGCGCCTCTGGGGCTGGAGGAACAAAGGAAGAGCCTGGAAAGATTGAAACCTGGGAATATAGAGGAGCTGTATGAGAGCCTGTCATACCTTTCTTCGGGCCCTTTAATGATTTCTGGACTCAATACCACCTTGGTGAAGGTGTTTATTAAGAATAATGAAAATCAGAGACTGAAAGATATTCAGTTTTCATGGATTTAAGGATTATTTAATGTCCCCTGTCAGTTCTACAGATGGAGAAAATAGGCATAAGAGAGAGAGAAGCAAGGCACAGAACCAGTGAGAGCTGGAAGCCACGAACAGCCACTCTCCCAGATCCAGTCTGATGTGCTGTATCTCCGTGACAGTTTTCTTCAGTCACCTGCAGGGTCCCAGAAAGGGACAGTCTGTGGGAGCATGACATATAAACAACACACACACCCATGGTCGCATGTATATTTCATGCTCTTCTGTGCTTTCAACAAGCATGCCACGTGGTGTTCTTCAACTCATGGAGGACTTCATTGTTGTGTTGTGCCAGGCATAGGGAAGGTAGAAGGAGATACATACGAATTCTTTGCTGCCTTTGATGCTGCAGTCTGGCAAATAAACATGTGAAATAAACATATGAAATAGCAACATGAAACACATGCCCAGTTTGTAGCCGATTGAGGTTCCACTCTCACATTGATGTTTCTCTTTCTCTCCTCCTCCTCCCTCTAAAAATCAATAAAAGTACATATTTTTAAATAAAGTAAATAAAGATAGAAGGACTAATTCACCAGGATGGTATATTAATAATAAGCCCGCATGCACCTAACATTACCTTAAAGTACATGAAAGAAAAAAAGACAGTGTTACAAGGAGAATTTTTGACACACATTTTATTGGAATAATTGAACACAACCTCCCTCAGGAGTGATAAGTAGAACAAGATCAAAAGAAAGAAAAGGTTTTAGTCAAGAGAAGGTAATGAAGTACAAATCACAGAATCAACAAAAAAGTTGCTGCTTAGAATAAATTAACAAAATATGTGAAAATCTGGAAAGGTTGCTCAAGAGCAACAAAATAAGAAAAAAGCAAAAATAAGCATTATTAGTAATGAAAACGGGGCAGATCTTAAAAAATTATAAAAGAATAAAACGAAAACTTGAAGCAAAAAAAAATTTAAAATCTAGACAAAATCGATAATTAGAAAGTCCAGATAGATCTATAATCTTGAAATTGCCTTATCAGCTAAAATATAGCAGGAAAAAACAAACAAACAAAAAAACACAAAACAAAATCTAGGCCCAGGTTATTTCAGATAATATGGATATCTCAATACAACTATTAAAAACTTAATATGGACTAGTCAAGGCTCGTGAATGACCAACACTGATTGAAGATGTGTGGAGGACTCACACAACTATCCCAATTTCTCACAAAGCTATAGTGATGAAAACACTATTGTTGATGTAAGGTGGTATAAAAGTACTAAGGGTTGATAAACCTACCTTTGTTAAAATTAAAATATTGGAAGTTAAGAGTGAAACTCCAGACTGGAAGAAGAAATTTGCATATTTGCAATGTACTCTACAAAGAACAAGTTAATATCCAGAAAATGATATTAAAAGGGAAAAATCATCTAAGCAAAATATCACCCAGGGATAGCATTAGGTTCCTTAAAGAAGAGGAAATTCAACTGACTTATAAAGATATGGGAAAATAGCCTCATAAGTGACCCAGAATGCAAAATCAATAAGGATAGAGTTTATGACCCAGCAGGTGGGCACATGCTTAAATGTATGAAAGCACCAAAGTACTTTACAGAAGAAACAAGATGTTTCAGAATATGACTCTGTTGAACTTAAAAATACAAAGAGAAACAGAGGATATTGTTTATAGATACAAGGAGATGTCGGAACATAAAATATGCAGGGAAACTAACTTCAGGAAAGTGACTCCCATTAGGGGGAGAAAGAAGGATGGTATGGGACTTCAGCTAAATTTTTAATCTCTAATTCTTTAAAAACAGAGAGAGTTAGCAATCACACAGCAAATACCATAACATGTTAACATGTTTTTGTCCTTGGTGATAGGTATATATATTATGAGGTGTATATTTTCTCTATGGTTCAAAATGTTTCCACATTGAGCATTTCTTTAAAAAAGACAATTGTGATAGTCTCTGTGAGCTGATAAAAGCTTATACTCAACTGAGGTAGGATATCAAACATGTGGCAGAGGAAAAGCTAATGGGCATTGGAGGTCAGACAAAGAGGCTCCCTGACTCTGAGCGACAGGAGTAAATGGTCCAGTGGTCGGGTGCAGGCAGGTGGGTCACAGGCTGAGGAGGCCTGCCATCCTCAATTACTGTAGCCTCTCATTCTATGTGCATGTTCTGCAGAAGTATTTTACTGAGAAAGCAAAGCGACCAAGGGTTACAAATTTCTGTTGAGGAAGAATTCAGAGTGGACTTGTGAGAATTTCCCCTCAAACTCAAGATAATTTTACTGTCAACAAGCAAAGTTTTTGACACACTAGGACAGCGGTTCTCAACCTGTGGGTCTCGACCCCTTTGGGGGTCGAACGACCCTTTCACAGGGGTCGCCTAAATACATCCTGCATATCAGATATTTGCATGACGATTCATAACAGTAACAAAATTACAGTTATAAAGTAGCAACAAAAATAATTTTATGGTTGGGGGTCACCACAACATGAGGAACTGTATTAAAGGGTCGTGGCATTAGGAAGGTTGAGAACCACTGCACTAGGAGGTCTTCAGTCAGTTTTCCTCATGGCATATGTTCAAACACATACTTCTCCTTTGGAGTTGGTCTTCTGTGTGTTTTTGTCAGAATAATTTGACTACCGATTCTGTCTTCATACTCACCATGAAGCAGGCATTTCCGCTTTTGTTCTTCCCTGTCTCCGTCTCACCTCCTGTCCCTCACCCACTAGTTTCTTTATTGTTTGCTTCCGTCCTGTGAGCTAGAGCTTCTGTCAGTTCGGGGAGGGGTGACCATTCGGTGGTCCTCCTAGCAGCAGCCTGCTACGCATGGTGCCTTCCTCCCTAAATGCTTTCAGATTCTAGAACTTTCAAACCAGGAACCTCTGAATGTACCCAGCCAGGAGCTCTCTCTGCACCTCCAGGCACATTCCCTGCCTTACACTAAAGGGCACTGGGACTGGTTCTGTGGGACTGACATAGGGCCTCCAACCCTTTCCTGTGCTTCTCCCATGCCATCCTCTCTCTCTCCTCCTTCTTCCCACCCTAAGTGTTTCCCAACTAACCACGGCTTCCTCCCACCTATGGCATCATGGCGGTTATCCGCCAGGATTTAGTAAATCACAGGCATTTTCATCTTTGAGTCTGGGTTCAAACCCAAGAGCGTCTGATTTCATCATCAGAGCCTTCAGCACGCCGTGCTAGTGGTTCTCCACCTTTACTGCCCATTGGAATCGTTTAGAGCAGCGGTCGCCAACCTTTTGGACCTCGCGGACCACCAGTGGCCCGTGGACCACCGGTTGGCGACCGCTGGTCTAGAGGGCTTGTTAAAACACACACTACTGGGCCTCGCCACCAGAGCCTCTGATTCAGCATGCTGCTGGTTCTGAGACCACATTTTGAGAACCTTATGTGATAGCAAATCTGGTGATTCAACATAAAGGTTGGTCTGAGGACTCCTGGGTGTCCCAGTGTCCTTTGGGCGACACTGTCCCTGCGGCACCCTCTGCCTTCCGTCCTCCTCTTTTCTGCACCTTGTGCTGGGCAGACACTGCATGGCTGTGTGTGTGTGAGTGCTGATGTCCTCACTCCTCAGGGAGGAGGGGCATCCATGGTTTTCGGTTCATGTAAATAATAACACTCCCAGGTAGGGATCCTGTCTTCTTTTCAGGTGATAAAACCAGCTTAGGGAGGTGGTGATGTGCCTGTGGTCATGCAACTAAGTACATGGTGTCACCTCCAGGACAGGTGAGAAGCAGTTAACATTGTGCTTATATTCTAACTGCCGGACCAGGGGACATCTGTAGGACACCTCTTTTGGAATTACTTGTAGAAGCAGCTTAAATTTTATACATGTAAGAGAATGAGGTGTCACCAAACCGGTTTGGCTCAGTGGATAGAGCGTCGGCCTGCAGACTGAAAGGTCCCAGGTTCGATTCCGGTCAAGGGCATGTACCTGGGTTGCGGGCACATCCCCAGTAGGAGATGTGCAGGAGGTGGCTGATCGATGTTTCTCTCTCATCGATGTTTCTAACTCTCTATCTCTCTCCCTTCCTCTCTGTAAAAAATCAATAAAATATATTTAAAAAAAAGAAAATAAGGTGTCAGTGAACACCTAGATTTGAATCCAGACCTCACTCCCCCAAATGTGTTTATTGAATCCCCTGTCCATTATTCGATGGCTTTTGGGCATTGATTGTGTGTTTCTCTGATTTTGTTTCTCTTTGTCTAAAGGTTCTGAAATACTGATCACATGATAAGTCTGTTGACTCAGAGGTAACTTGGAGGGACTGGGGTGTTGAGTGGCTAAGAGCCTGCTCTTTGGAGCCCACAGACCAGGCTTAAGTTGTTGGCTATGATTGTGGGCAAATTACTTAGTTTCACTGAGCCTTTTGTTCCCTGTATAAAGTGGGATATTTTCTTCTAAGGGCTTTGTCAGAATTCAGTTAATCTATTTGTACACAAAAAGCACCTGAAACAATGTTTGACTTTCAATAAATGGCAGCTATTAATAGTGAAAACCCTCTATCAGCGTTATTTAGACTGTTGGTTGGATAATCCAAAAAGTTATTTAAAGTACAGAATCCAAGTTTCTTCTTTGTGAGGGTTCTCCTGATTGGAGTTCTACATTGTCTTTCTTGTATGAATGACATCGTCTAGGAGAGAATTTAAAGACAATCATGGCCTGGTCGGTGTGGCTTAATTGGTTGAGCATCAACTTGTGCACCAAAGGGTTGCCAGTTCAATTTCCAGTCAGGGCACATGCCTGGGTTGCAGGATCAATCCCTGGTTTGGGTATGTGCAGAAGTGCTGGGGTCCAACCCCAGTGGGTCCAGGGGTCCCCAAAGGTGTGAACGGAGTCGGCGAAGAAGGAATGACACGAAGACAGCCTTCAGTTGATCAGCAGCCTAGTCAGGACCTCTAGCCAGGATCTCCAGCCAAAGTTCTGGTCGGAGTTCTGGTTAGGAACTGATGAGGATCTGATGAGGATCTGATGTTTATTGTCTTGTTACATCCATATTTATACCAGCCGATTTTAATCCTGTCAATTTCTATTACAAAGGTTAGGGCGTTTCTTATCTCCATTCCAGGGAGTAAAGATTACGTAGCTTGACTACCCGCCTGACAATTAATTAAGGGGTTGTATCCCCTCCCTAACCTCAGGGAAAAATCCCCACCTGGGGAAACAACCTTTCTCAGAGAGGTGCCCTTGGTTAAAACACATGGCACTAAGGAGAGCAAACATATTAAGAACAATATGCTATATATGCCAGGTCCCTTGAAACATATGCTGTGCAGATGTTTCTTTCCTGCAGTGACTGTGTCAAGCAGCAAGGATGGACCCCTCCCCCCCCCCCCCCTCCGGTCCCCATTCTCCCACTCTCTAAGCATGTTCTCTCTAAGCAGGTTAGGATTAAGAAAAGTAAAATAATACATTTGTGAAGCAAAATGAAGACAGTGTTTTCATGATTTTATAGTTATCTCACCTATATTTAATTTAATAACTTTTAAAAATATTTACTATAAGAAGCATTCATTAGCTCTCTTTTTGTACTATTTTAGCAGCTTATGGGCTATGTTGTGTTATTACATAGTCATACAATACATAGCAGCAGCAAGATTGGAGAACAAATACAGCGGACTTGACCAGAGCAGAAGTGGGGACTCATGAGAGCAGAATCTATTTACTGCAAACCTTCAACATCCAGGCATCTTAGAGAGCAAGAGGGGTGTTGACTGGTCTGCCACCTTACAGAGTGGAGTCTCTGTTATTGTTGCACTCAGAAAAGGTGATACTAAAAGGCGGGCAGTAGGGTTTAAAGGAGGAGTAAGGTCTAAACCAGTGGTTCTCAACCTTCCTAATGCCTCGACCCTTTAATACAGTTCCTCATGTTGTGATGACCCCAATTTCATTGTTACAAATTGAACATAATTAAAGCATAGTGATTAATCACAAAAACAATATGTAATTATGTGTTTTCCGATGGTCTTAGGCGACCCCTTACAAATGAAAGGTTCGTTTGACCCCCAAAGGGGTCGCAACCCACAGGCTGAGAACCGCTGGTCTAAACGAATGCCTCCGGACAGCTGCCCTTGTAAGGTGGGAATGCCTAAGGAGGCAGTGGGAGGGGCTTTGCTTGTCCAGAGCTTGCTTAATTAGGAGAAAAATTTCCAATCAGGTTTGACAATCTAACCCGTTTTCTCAGTGAAGGCTGGCAGATTTCACTTGTGTGAATGTCCCAGATGCTTAGGAGCCTTCCAAGCTCAGGTTTGGTAATGAAAACTGCTGAGCGGGACCTGCTGTACCGCCGCCTGGCAGGCGGTGATGATGGGCTGCTGCTCCTTCCAGCTTCGTGCTGAATTCCTCGGGGAAAATACACACCACACATGCTCACACACACACTCACTTCACCTTTTAAAATGCCTCGCAATAAACTTCCCCCAAAAGACTCTTGCAACATTTAGTGTAAGCAACTGGAAGTTGTTTTCGGTACCTACCAAAGCGTGAGAGATTCAGTACCTACTGAAGAATGGGTGGGTTAGTTTGCAGAGTTCCAATTAAGGGCAGCTTGTTGCTGCACAGAACTTTGTTGTTATCAATGCCCAGCATATTCTATCCCTGCCTGGCCACTGGACACCACCGTCTGTTGTTCTTCTAGTAACAGTCATCATCCTGACAGAGTTTTTGGTGGGGCTCTTTTTGGGGTGCTTTTGGTAACCTCAGCCGGATCTCCCTTTTTGATGGTGTAGGAGCTACTATGTCCAGAGCCCCACAGCCCCGGGCCTGCTCATGATACCGCATCATTGTCCTTGCAAGTGTCCTCCTGGGGAAAGCCTGCAACAGCTCTGTGCTCAGGTGGACCTGCTCTGGGTCTGGGAGGTCAAAGGCTCCGTGCTACCAACAAGTCTCAGGACCTCCGCTCAGTCACCTTACCTCTCTGTGAACTCAGCTTCCTCTTTTGTGACATGGATGACTTCCAGTTCTCTCAGCCATTCATGTCTGTCCACAAAGTTGCTTCATGAGAGTCATCACATCCCAGGTGCTGCTTGGATATTTCTCAGACCCTTCCTGCTGACTTGACTTGAGGTCTCTTGACAGGGCCAGATCCCCGAAATTCCAGGAAATGTACTTACAGCTTTTGTCTATAGATAGTTTGCAAATTGAACAGGCATCATCACTATTCAAATCTTAATATAGCCAGAACCAGGCCCTGCCCAGACCCTCTCCAGAAACATTTGATACATTTGCTGGCTCAGGGCTAGAAGCAGCCATTTCTCAGAGGGTCTCTGGTTTCTTTGAGTGGGGAGTGGTATTTGAAGGCCACCTAGCCAAGATGCTGGGGGTGTTTATTGCCAGCAGGTTGTCCTTGCTCTTAGCCTCCTAAGAGGACACAACTAGAAAATAAATGTTTTTCAGAAAAAGAAAATGAATCTGATATGCCAGTCTTTATTTCCAATTCAAATGAAGGGTTGCAGGGTTTTCATGGACTCTTTTTGGCTTTATATTTTTGCTTCTTTTATGCTAAAAATCTAGGTTACTAACAACTAAGGTAATTACTCATTTTATCTTAATTACATACAGCATGTTATATAATATCCTAATTTTTATAGACTGTGCATATATAGAGAAGAGGGAGGGTGTTGTAAAATAATGGTGTCAGTGTTTGACAAGTCACTGTGGTTCGTTTCATCTTTAAGTATATCTCACTAGGGATGCATAGTGAAAAGACTGTTTTCAATGTTACCTGAAATCATTTTTCTCTGTAGTAATGCTGTCAACTTGATATACTGTTAAGTTGATTTCTTTCCATTTGCTCTAGATTTTTAGGTTGCTTTTTGCCCCTCTTTGCAATTTAATGTGGTTCTAAAATGAAAAAAACAACAACAACTATGCTATAAGGAATATTTACAGAGGTTTATTTTTTATCCTTGTCCCCCTCTCCCTGTTTTTCCCTTCTTTCTATAGAGAATCATTTTTATTAGTACTGGGAATATCTTTCTATTGTTTTAAAAATACACATTAACAATATTAAATGAAAAATACATCCTGTCCTCCCCGTCTTACAGAATAGCATACTGTACACTCTTGTACCCTTTACTATCCTATCTAATAACGAGGGGATATGCAAATTGACCATCACATCATCACAAAAGATAGCGTTGCCCATAGCCACAAGATGGTGGTGCCCAGTCCCCTCAGCCCCGCCAGAGTCCCCCAGTCCTTTCAGCCCAGCCGGGGGGGATGGGGGGAGGTGGCGCGGCAGGTGCTTGGTGTGGCTGGACCCGCCATCAGCCCCCAGCTGCCCAGGGCTGCCCGAGGCTCAGGTAACCAGGGCCGGTGGAGGCTTGTGCTACCAGCATTGGCAGCAGCAGAGGTGTGATGGGGGCGTCGCCTTCCTCTGGTCACCAGGTCACCTTCCACCCCTGAGGGCTCCCGGACTGTGAGAGGGGACAGGCCAGGCTGAGGGACCCCCCCTCCAGTGCATTAATTTTCATGTACCAGGCCTCTAGTCTATATATATATATATATATATATATATATATATGCCAGTGACTGTAATGGCCATAACGACTGGTTGCTATGACACCCACTGGCAAGCAAACCACCTGATCAGGGGGTGGGACCGACTGGCCAACCTGGCAGTCCCTCCCCCCTGCTGGCTTGCCCCTGATTGGACTCTTCACCCCGATCAGGAGTGGGGCCAGCCGGCCAAATGCCCCTTCCCTTCCCCCCGGCCAGCCCTGCCCCCATCAACCCGCCCCACCATGATAGTCCCACAGCCCCTCCTCCTGGCTGGGCTGCCCCTGATCATACTCCCATTCCCAATAGGGGGCAGGGCTGGGTGACCAACCTCCTGCAGCCCCTCCCCCTGACCACTCCATCCCTGATTGCACCCCCGACTCCAATAGGGGGCGGGGCTGGCTGGCCAACCTCCTGCAGCCCCTCCCCCACCCAGCCCCACCCCAGATTGGCCCCCCCACCCCAATCAGGGGCAGGGCCGGTTGGCCAACCACCCATGACCCCCCTGCCAGGCCACTGCCCCCTGATTGGTACCCCCCCACCCCATTTGGGGGCAGGGCCGGTAGGCCCACTGCCCACAACCCCTCCCCATGGCCGGCTCCGCTCCCAATTGGCCCCCCAATCCCAATGGGGGGCGGGGCCTGCTAGCCAATTGCCCGAGGCCCCTTCCTCCAGCTGGCTTGGCCTTGATCGGTCTCCGATCAGGGTGGGCCAGCCAACCAACCTCCTGCCATCTCCTCCTCCTGACAGGCCCAGCCCCAATCCACCCCAATTGGGCCCAGGCTGGCTGTACCTCACCCATGCACAAATTCGTGCACTGGGCCTCTAGTCTATAATTATAAAAGCACAATATGCTAATTAGACTGGACATCCTTCTGGACGAAGCCGGAGCTGTGAGGGAAGCCCAGGTTCCGGGTGCCGGAGGCCGGAGGGAAGCCCGGGTCCCAGGTGCCAGAGGGAAGCTGGTGCCAGCCGCCAGGGGAAGGAAGGCCTACTCTTGCATGAATTTCATACATCAGGCCTCTAGTTATATTATATCCTAGAAACTCTTTCTCACTTACCTTTGTTAGCTTCACCCTTTTTATCAGTCTGGTTTTATATCTGTGTCCTATTCAGTGCATTGTGGGATGTGGCAGTTTGTTATAAATAATAACTAGAAAATACTGGGAAAGTTAGTGACTTAACTGTGAGTTTTACGAAAAGACTTTTCTTTCCTTCTCATCACAGAACATAAATGCTGTACTTTTTCTCTTCCTCTCTCTCAGTCTAAAGGAATTCCTGCCCAAAGAATACATCAAGCAGAGAGGAGCTGAAAAGAGAATATTTCAGGTACTGGGAATGTGAATTTATCATTCTTCTCACTCCCTACCCTCATGTATTAGTATGAGAAGGGCCTCCATACATGATAGTTTTGTAACCCAGACATGCACTCAGCTTATATGCTAAATGATGAGTGTCTCAAGAGTAAAGGAGCTGACAGTTCTACGTCTGGCAGATTTATTATCTTAATCCCCACCTTCTTGCTAAAGGTTACGTAGCCCTTCTGAGAAAAAATATGTGCATACATTTAATTTTCAAGGTATTATCTTGGTAGCTTTCAAACAAGGTGATTTGCCATTAAAAATGCACCAAGAAAGAAGCTACAAGTTGCTTCTTTGTCCAGAGGTTGGTTTTTGAGGCTAGAATTTGGGAAGTGGTACCTTTTTAAAATTCAGGTTTATTCTAAATGAGAGTTGTTTATTCTAGGCAACCAGTAAGAAAAGCTCTGTCGCCAACTTTGCCATGAAACAATCACTCTAGTAAATCCACAACATCAAAATCTTCTTTGATGTTGAAATGTAAATATAAGTTGAAATGTAAATTTCATGTGTATAAATCTTATTTATTTATTTATTTTTAACCAAGTATTGTTTCCCAGACTGACGATGTACACACATTTGTGTAACCTGCTCTCTGGAACACTGTATGTTGTGGATGGATGTTAGCATGCTACCTTCCCTGGACAAGGACATTTTTCTGGCTCTCGTTTAAAGTGTTGGTTTTGATACATGGGGTTGTTTGAAAATTGGATTGTAATTATGGAGCTTGTTCCTGCCATCTTGCACATGCATGCATTGGTGCATATAGTTATGAAATCTGTAGGGGTTTGGGCTCAAATTCTAGTTCAGAAGCACTGCATTAGAATTTTCCGTGTACTGTGACTCTTGGTGAGTTGGAACATATGTCGTGAAGGGGTCTACTACACAAATGTTGCTTATTGGTCAGTCGTAGCCACACTCTATGCACCACATTTAGTAACTACCTCTCACCAAGTCCACCTCTTGGTGGAGCTGCAATAACTAGTCCCTGCTACTATCACTTCCGCAGGAGCACAAGAACTGTGGAGAGATGAGTGAAATAGAAGCCAAGGTCAAGTACGTCAAACTCGCCCGGTCCCTCCGGACGTATGGTGTGTCCTTTTTCCTGGTGAAGGTGAGTTGGACAGGGTGGTGGAGAGAGTGTTTGCTCTTGTCACACCTTTTTCTTTTGTTAGGGTGTTTGCTGTTAAGGTTGGTTTGCATTTGCGGAGGTAGCATCTGGCCAATAATGACCCGACTTTAGCTGTTGGAGAGACATGAAGTGGATGATCTGTGAGGCTGCTGAGTGAGCCTCGCTGCCCACGGTCCTCCGGCAGCTGTGTCTGGGCTTGGCTCACTGTCATTGCAGGGGTGTGTTTCCTTGTGCTCATTATGACTTTTCCCTGAGAATGTTTCACTTAAGACTGTCAAGAGTGCCCTGGACCACTGCAAACCCAATCAAATTCCTCTGGTCAGTAAGGAACTGAAGATGTATATTTGCAAATGGGTCTGGGATTCCTGTGACCTTTAGATGTGTTCTCGTCAGATTTGTCTTCCTAACAGAAGGAAAGAGGTGGTTCTTTTAAACTCAACCCGTGAATTTCAGAGGGAGGCCCTTGGTAGGTATGTTCTTAAGTTGACTGATAAACCCTCCTGTTAGCTTCATTTCTCCTTTGTGCATCCTGAGCTCATATACTCTATTTCAGTCCTTCCTTTTCTTTTTCAGTTTTACACCAGAAAATATCCAGCCCTTGCAAATGAAAACCATATGGGTGAATCACTTTGTTTCTAAGACCAAGCTCATTTTTATTCATTATTTTGTAGGGCAACAGGTGACAGATCAGTTCTAAAATGTAATCCCTATCACAGGAACAGAAATTAAATTTTCAGCATGTCCACTGATATTGGCATCACTTTCCATCTATTTTGACGGTTTTTTTTTAAGTCTTTCACATATGAAATTAATTTCTTACATTTACATTGTTTTCCATCAGATTTCACACAGTCAGTTTCAGTGCTATGCATATAGGTCAGCAAATTTAGGGAAATAAATAGGATACAGTAAACTACATGTAGTTATAAAGTAAGGTCAAATATATGGTGACAGAAAGAGATTTGACTTTGGATGGTGAACACACAATGCATTATAGAATTGTACACTTAAACCTCTATAATTTTATTAAACAACTAGAGGCCCAGTGCACGAAATTCATGCACTTGGGGGGCACCCTCTCGCAGTCTGGGATCCCTCAGGGGATCTCTGCCTGCCAGGATCAGGCCTAAGCCGGCAGTCAGACATCCCTGTCACAGTCTGGGGCTCTCACAGTCCAGGACCCCTTGCTCCTTACTGCCTGCCTGCAGCAGAGGTGGCAGGAGAGGCTCCCGCCACCGCCACTGCACTGGCCTCCCATGAGCCTGGCTTCTGGCTGAGTGGCACTCCCCCTGTGGGAGTGCACTGACCACCAGGGGGCAGCTCCTGCATTGAGCATCTGCCCCCTGGTGGTCAGTACACATCATACAGATCGGTGGTTCCGCTGTTTGGTTTGCATATTACGGTTTTATTATATAGGATGTCACCACAATAAATTTAATTTAAAAAAAAGAAGAAGAAATTGAACAGAAAATTACAGGAACAAAATTTTTTCTCCAAAAGCAGTTTAGCACCTGAGAATAATCTGTCCATGACTAGTCGGATAATTGGAGATAGAGCATAGATCTGGTTATCACAGGGTCTTTACGATTTGGTCAAGTGAAGACTCTTCTGTTACAAAGGTATTTAAGGAAAAATGAGAAAGGAATAGAATTTTCTCTTTCCTTCCTTCCTTCCTTCCTTCCTTCCTTCCTTCCTTCCTTCCTTCTTTCCTTTTCTCACTTTTTTTCAAATTACATCTCTTTGTAGTGAGGTCAGGGTCAAGGAGGTAGGCAGTACTGACAACTTTCATATACATATTAGATACTCAAATTTTGGTTTTCAATAATTTTGTTTTCCATCACATAATAAAAGTGAAAATGCTACTAACTTTACTTTTTACTCAATGGTCCTATTTAGTTACATTTTATTTTTTAAAGTGATTTTCATAAATATTGTTTACTTGACCATATAGTTTGCATGCTTTTATAAGTAGTACATCTGAGAATTCAGGAATAATTAAATGTTATGAAATAATGAACTGAATAAATTAGATAAATAAGGCAAATAAGATGACATCATACAGAATGCACTGAGAAAGAAATAAAGAAAACAACCCCCATTTACAATAGCATCAAAAAGCAATAAAAAAAATACTTAGAAATAAATTTAACCAAGGAAGTGAAAGATCTATACACCTAAAAGTATAAGAAATTAAAGAAAATACAAAGGAATGGAAAGATACCCCATGTTCATGGATCAAAAGAGTTAATATTGTTAAAAACGTTCATATTACCTAAAGCCATCTACAGATTCAATGCAACTCCTATCAGAATTCCATTGACATTTTTCACAGAAAACAAAATCTTAAAATTTGTATGGAACCACAAAAGATCCCAAATAGCCAAAGCAATCTTGAGAAAGAAGAAAACAGGAGGCATCACACAGCTTCATTTCAAATCCTATATAATAAAAGGCTAATATGCAAATTGACCAAATGGTGGAACAACCAATGGCTATGACGCACACTGACTACCGGGGACAGATGCTCAATGCAGGAGCTGCCCCCTGGTGGTCAGTGTGCTCCCACAAGGGGAGTGCTGCTCATCCAGAAGCCCTGAGTTGGGCTCATGGCTGGTGAGCACAGCAGCAGTGGTGGGAGCCTCTCCTGCCTCTGCAGCAGCGCTAAGGATGTCTGACTGCCCCTGAGGGCTCCTGGACTGCAAGAGGGCACAGGCCAGGCTGAGGGACCTCCACAAATGCATGAATTTCGTGCACCGGGCCTCTAGTTATATTATAAAGCTATAGTAATCAAAACAGTATGGCACTGGTATAAAAACAAGACATAAGTCAATGAAACAGAATCAAGAGCCTGCAATAAACCCATGCATATACAGCAATAATATTTGACAAACGGAGCCAAGAATACACATTGGGAAAAGGATAGTCTCTTCAATAAATGGTGTTGGGAAAGCAACATTCACATGCAGAAGAATTAAATTGATCATTACACCACTAATAAAAATTACCTTGAAATGGATTAAAGACTTAAATGTAAGACCTGAAACTGTAAAACTTCCTGAAGAAAACATAGGAGGAAAGCTTCTTGACTTTGTTCTTGGCAGTGATATTTTGGATATAACACCAAAAGCATAAACTAAACAGCTTCTGCACAGCAAAATAAACCATAAATAAATTGAAAAGACAGCCTATGGGATGGAAGAAAATATTTGTAAACTATTTACCTGATAAGCGATTACTATGCAAAATTTATATAGAGAACTCATGCAACTTAACAACAAAAAACAAGTCAATTAAAATGGGAAGAGACTTAAATAGGCGCTTTCCCAAAGAAGACATATGAATGGCCAACAGGTACATAAAAAAGGTTCAAAATCACTAATAATCAGGGTAGCACAAATCAAAACCACAATGAGATAATGACTCAGACCTGTTAGAATGGTTTATATCAACAGGATAAAAGGTGACAAATGCTGGCCAGGGTGTGGAGAAAAGTGAACCCATGTACACTGTTGGTGGGAATGTAAATTGGTACAGCCACTGTGGAAAATAGTATGGAGGTCCCTCAAAAAATTAAAAATAGCCCTTGCCAGGTTGGCTCAGTGGATAGGGCATTGGCTCATGGACTGAAGGGTCCCAGGTTCAATTCTGATCAAGACATGTACCTTGGCCGAAACCGGTTTGGCTCAGTGGATAGAGTGTCGGCCTGCGGACTGAAGGGTCCCAGGTTCGATTCCGGTCAAGGGCATGTACCTGGGTTGCGGGCACATCCCCAGTAGGAGATGTGCAGGAGGCAGCTGATCGATGTTTCTCTCTCATCTATGTTTCTGACTCTCTATCTCTCTCCCTTCCTCTCTGTAAAAAATCAATAAAATATATTAAAAAAAAAAAAAAAAAAAGACATGTACCTTGGTTGCAGGCTTGATCCCTGCCCTGGTCGGGGCGCATGCAGGAGGCAACCGATTGATGTGTTTCACCTCGATGTTTCTCTATCTCCCTCTCCCCTTTGCTTCCACTCTCTCTAAAAAATTTAATGTAAAAATATCTTCGTGTGAAGATTAACAAAAAAATTTTTGTTAAAATAAAAATACCATATAATCCAGCACTTCTACTTCTGGATATTTAGCTGAAGAAAATTAAATCACTGTCTCAGAGATATCCTCATATTCATTGCAGCATTATCCACAGTAGACAAGATATGGAAACAATGTAAGTGTCCATCAATGAATAAAGAAAATGTAAAGCTATAATAATCAAAACAGTATGGCACTGGTATAAAAACAAGATATAAATCAATGAAACAGAATCAAGAGCCTGCAATAAACCCATGCATATACAGCAATAATATTATGACAAACGGAGCCAAGAATACACATTGGGAAAAGATAGTCTCTTCAATAAATGGTGTTGGTAAAACAACATTCACATGCAGAAGAATTAAATGGATCATAACACCACCAACAAAAATCACCACTGTGTAATATTATTATGTGTAATATTATTCTGCCTTAGAAAAGAAAGAAATCCTGCCATTTGCCACGACATGGATGGATCTGGAGGGCATTATGCTAAGTGAAATAAGTCAGACAAATGCTATATGATTTCACTTATATGTGAAATTTTAAAAAGCGGATATCATAGAAACAGAGAATAAGATGGGTGGTTGCCAGGAGCTAAGGTGAATATAACACTGTTCATCCATTCATCAGCTGATAAACATTTGGGTCTCCACCTATGGATTAAATACTGCTATATACATTCATGCACAACCTTTTCTGTGGACATATGCCTTGAAGTCTCTTGGATATGTATGCCTAGGAGTGGAATTGCTGGATTGTATGTTATCTCCATGTTTAATTATTTGAGGAACTTCCAAACTATTTTCTAAAGGACCACCAGCAGTGTATTAGGGCTCCAATTTTTCTACATCCTCATACACACTTATTATATCTGATTTTTTTATTGTCTGTATTACTTTCACAGCATCCTGTTAATCTGTGATTATTTCAAAGTAAATAGTTAAGAAATGATTCTGGTATCTTGTTATATGATAAACAATCATAGCAATGAATAATTTTGTTCCTTTATTCCTTGAACTAATGCTTAGAATTAAAAAGAAAATCTTTCTGCATTTTCCAGAACTTCCAAAATAATGTTGAAGGGTAAGATTTTAAAGGGTAACTTGTTCATATACCAATATTTATGTATTTCTCTCTAGCATTTCTCTATCAAGTAGAATACTGATAATAGGATTGAAATACTCTTTGAGAAAGTATATGTATTCCAGCATTTTAAAGAAATATTTATAATGAATATGTGCTGAATGTTATCAAACACCTTAGTGGCTTCATATAAAATTATCAGATGAAGCTATCTTTTTCTCCCAACTTTTCTGAGATATAATTGACATAGAACATTGTGGAAGTTTAAGGTGTACAATGTGATGAATTGTTACATGTATATATTGTAAAATTATTACCACAATGAGGTTATGTCTTCCTCACATAATTATCATATTTTTATTGTTATGTAGAGAATATTTAAGATCTACTCTCTTTACAGCTTTCAAGTATATAATACAGTATTGTTGACTATAGTAATTGTAAGAACTTATTCCTCTTACAATTACAAGTTTGTACCCTTTGACCATCTCATTCCTCCATGTGTGACTAAACCAGCTGCCCAGGGCCTCTCCACCTAACTCTCTGTGTGGCTCCTGAAGCCAAATTAGACTGGTGGGCATCCTCCACGGGCACCGATTTCACCTCTTGTGGAACTGGCGTCTCTGCACAGAGTCTGACTCTTCTTTGCCTTCATCAGGATTGGGAGGTTCTTGCAATGCATACTCCACTCCTTGGCCACCCACGCAGATTCCTGATGCTGTTATCTCTTCCTTCCTGGGACCTTCACCACCTGATGATTTATGAACTGCCCTTGGAGGCTAGGAGGGGGCATTTTTTGCTTTTTTCTAATTGCTTCCCCCAGAAGAAGTACACTGTGGTAGACAGTCTGCTTTTGAAATCAGAAGTATTTTTGAGTTATTCAAATTTGTGTCCTAATCATGGCTTTCCCACTCACTGCTATCTGCCTTGGGCAAGTTGCTGGTCCCTTCATTTCAAAACAGGGATGATGATGATGATGCCAACATTTAAGGGATGCTTTGAAAATTAATGGAAAAGACTCACATGTAGCACACTCCTGCCCTGTGTTGAGTGCCTGTCCCCTTGTACTCACACCTACTTATATATGCACACACTTTGTGTGTGCTAATTTGTATATGTATCCTTTGGGGAATCGTGATGTAGTCATCACTAGGTTTCGGCAAATATTATTGGAAAAGTTTGTTTGTTTTTCCTTGACAACAAAAAGATGTGTATTGGGTGAAATTTTGGGAATAAGGAAAAGCAGAAGAAAATAATACAAATAACTTACGATGATTGTTGCCACCATTTTATCACATAATAAAATTTTCTTTTTAAAATTTTCTTTTAATGTTTTAAATTAAAATTTATGCTTAAAATTTTACTTGCTTTAGGATTATGCAGTGCAAACTGTTGATTTTTATTTTATAATATATTGTGAAAACTATATTGTCCAATTGTTTTCCTATAATATGCATTTTAAGAGTTGTAGAGTAGTCTGTTATTTGTGCAATAATTTTTCAAATCCCTATTTGTTGAAAATTTGGTTATTTCTCATTTCCACTGTGGTAAACTCGAGATGAACCTTCTTGCTGTATAATCTTCACATCCATTTATAATTTGTTTTTTAACAAGTTTCTAAAAGCAAGATGTGTCAAAAGTAGAAATATTTCTAAAGCTTTCGTTCATTATTGACACATTTATTCTATAAAGGCTATGCCATTTTCAATTCCCTCAACAGTGTTTCACCTTCATATCTTCTTTAATTCTGTTTTTTTTAAATCTGCCATCTTATATACATGAACATTTATCCAATTGTTGATTACTTATTACCTAATTATTATTTTAAACAGTTTCTGTGTATGTTCTTTGCTAGTTATTGTTGATTTATGATAACCTTTCACATACAACGTATATGAAATTCTTTATCTTTGTATTTGTTGTAAATATTTATTCCCCGGTCATTTGCTTTTTCATTTTGTTTATGATGAGGTTTCTTTCTTTTTCTCCTACCTCTCTTTCTCTTTTTTAGATATATTAAAGTCCATTATATTTTGTAGTTAAAACTGTTAATCATTTCCTTTATATATATATATATATTTTATTTTGGTATAAAGAGTCCTTTCACACTCAGTGATCACAAAAATATTCACCTGTATGTTTCTCCTAAGCTATTAACTGATCTCGAATTTGTTCAGGTGTGCGTGACAGGTAGGTATCCATTAATTTAATAGGCATGATTACTGTTTCTTAAACAATTATTAAAACTAATAATCAGTAAAGATTTTTAAGACTCGGTAGTTCTGCCTATTTTGAAACACAGTGTATGTAAGTTGACCACAGGTAAAACATTGCAGTGTCATTGATTATTTGGCAAAGTCAGATGTATTCAGAAGAAAAGCACTGACCTGGTATCTCCTGTTTCAGGAAAAGATGAAAGGCAAGAACAAGCTGGTGCCCCGCCTGCTGGGCATCACCAAGGACTCAGTGATGCGTGTGGACGAGAAGACCAAGGAAGTGCTGCAGGAGTGGCCGCTCACCACGGTCAAGCGCTGGGCAGCCTCGCCCAAGAGCTTCACGTTGGTAGGGACTGGCAGAGGGCAACGAGGGGGCCCACATGGCTTTGGGTAATATGGTGAGGCAGGAGAAACAGTACAAGCCCACTGGGTTTACCTGGCCTTCGCGGGCAGTATAGAAAGGGACAGATGGTGGGAGATCATGGGGTGGACATGGGGACTGGTCCAGAACTGAGGGAGATGTATAAAAGCTGGGTATCCTTGGCCACCCCCTCCTCTCTGGTGCTTTAAGTAAGAATGTCTCTAGGAAGAGCCACTCACAGGATGCTTCTCAGTCTGTGTCCCTGATGCCATCCCTAGCATACCCTAAAAGGAAACTTTAATGCTCTGAGGCCCATCCAAAGGCGCCCTTTATCTCTGATTGTTGTAGAAGCTCCTAAGAACCGTGACATCTTGCTGAGGTCAAGATGTGCCGCGCCTGCCTAGAAAGAGAACATGCTGTATAGTAGAAGTAGCGTAGACTTTGGGGTGGTATTCCACCCCAGCTTGTCATTTCTGAGCTCTGTGACCTTGCTCAAGTCACCTGTCCTCACGAGCCTGAACTTCCTCAGCTGTAAAATGGGGATAGCAACACCTGTTTCACAGAGTTGCTGGGATCAAATGACATGGTCATGATGAAATGCCCAGTGTGAAACACATGGAAAATATGAAGTGTGTTTGTTGTAAGCCTTCAGACCTCTGAACTCCTGCTCCCAACCTCAGTATTTGCTCTTAGCAGAGTCTAACTGTGTAGCCTTAACTAATAGTCATACTTACATGTGAGAATTAGTAGGGCAAGTTGAGTAAGAAGAGAAATTTAAAAAAAAAAAATTAAAATTTGTCGGTTTCTTCACAACTATCCTCCAGCTCTGCTGAACACTTGAAATATCAGCTGGCATTGAGGCAAGAGCTCATAGTAGGCCATCAGAAAAGAAAGGTGTAAGGAAGTGGCCTTGGAGGGAGTAATCAGTTATGTCAGTTGGTCATCGATTGATAGACTCATGACAGTTAGAAGAAATCTTCAGAAAATGTACCTTCTTTCCTCCTATAATCAGTAACACCTGTACCTGCATGGCCCTTAAAAATGAGTGTTCATACTTAGAGCACTACATTCTCATTTGCCATTGCAGGAAGTTGTGGATTGTTTCTAAAATAGATAAATCAAGAAATTAATATAAACATGTTATTTAGAAATACAGCAGATCCTCAGATAACATCATTTCATTATACCGTTGATGAGATTCCCTAGGAACTTAACTCTGGTTTATATCAATTAGCCTTTGGTAAATTTTGTTTCATTATACATTGTTTCCCATAGCGATGATGTTAAGTGAGGACTTATAGTGGAAGAAACTGCTTAAAAGGGTGGAAAATGGTTGTCTGAGGTGGGGGTCGGGATTGGAAAGTGAAGGCAGGAATGTGTAGGGCAGAGGACAGCTATGTGTTATCATATACCTCTTAGCAAGATTGGTCTTTTTAAACGAGGTCCAAGTATTGCTTTGTTAAAAACAAAGTTTTACATAGTTATGAATTTCAGTAACTACCTCAAGCAGAAAACAATGAATTTTCATTATTTTTATTAAAGTATATGGTTGGTTTTATGTTTGTAACAAGTAATATTTGTTTCCTTCCTATTCCTAGCCTTAATTTAATTTCCAAGTATTTATAGAGATTTTCCTATTGTCTGTTATTGATTTTTACTTTGACTTTATTACAGCCAAAGACATATTAAGTATAATTTTATTTCTTAGCATTTTAAGATTTGTTTTATATCCTAGGATATGATCATTCTTGGAGAATGTTCTCTGAGTGATTGAAAAGAATGTGTATTCTGCTGTTGAGTGAAGTGTTCTATAAATGCCAGGTAGATCCTGTTAGTTAATGGTGTTGTTCCAGTCTTCTGTATCCTTGTTAATGTTCTGTCTAGTTATTCAGTCAGTTCCCAACAGCAACTCTGGCTTTCTCCATATCTCCTTTCATCTCTATTAGTTTTTGCTTTATATATTTTGAAGCCCTATTGTTTGGTTTCTATACATCTAAGATTCTTTTATCTTCTTAACGGAGAAATTGTCTTATTGTTACATATTTTCTTCCTAGTAAATTTTTTTTGCTCTGAAGTCTTTATCTTATATTAATATAGCCACTCATATTTTAAATGAATGTTTGCATGTCAAATTTTTTCTATCCTTTTATTAGTAGTCTAGTTATATTTGAAATGTGTTTCATATAAAGAGCATAGAGTTGGGTTGTGGTTTCTTTTATTTCTTTAAATCCACCCTGTCAATGTCTTTCTTTTAATTGGCATGTTTAGACCATTTGAGTTTTTAGCTAATTTTTTATGTCAGGGCTTAAGTCTACCATTTTATAATTTTTGTTTGTTTGTTTGTCCCTTCTATTTCTTTTTCCTCTGTTTTTCTTGCCTTCCTGGGGGGTTACATTTTTTAGAGTTTCATTTTTATTTATTTATGTTTTTAGTATATCTCTCTGTATGGTGTTCTTAATAATTTTTCTAGTTGTGAACATATACATATGAAATTAATTGCAGCCTACTGCTTTCATTGTTTTACCACTTCAAGTAAAGTGTAGAAACCAACCTTCCATTTTGGTCTCTACACTTCCCACTTTTTAAGTGTTATTGTTTAAATATTCTAAATGCATTGAACACCACATGAGATGGTGTTATAACTTTTGCTTCAACCATAAACTATAACTTTAAAAACTTATGAGGTAAAGGATAGTTAATTACATTTATTTATATTTTTATCCATCCTGTTCTTCCCCTTTTAAAACTTTCCAGCCTTCTTCTGTTACCATTTTCTTTATGTTTGGAGAGCCTCCTTTAGCCATTCTTTAAAGATAGGTCAGCCAACAACAAATTCTCTTAGGGTTGTTTTGTTTTTTTTAAAACTCAGAATGTTCTTATTTCCCCTTTATTCATGAAAGTTAATTTTGACAGGTATAGGATTTGAAATGTACAGTTGTGTTTTTTTTTGTTTTTGTTTTTTTTAGCACTTGAAAAATGTCATGCCACTCCTTTCTGGCCTCCAGGGTTTCAGATTAGAATTTTCTGTCATTCAAGTTCATTTGCAGATAGTATGTTTGTTTCTCAATAATATGTCACTTTTCTATGGTTGTTTTAAATATTTTTCTTTGTCCCTAGTTTTCAAAAGTTCTTGGTGTGGGCACACTCTCCCACTGGGGAGCACACCTGCGCCATTCCCTTCCCCTCATCTTCCCCAACAGGCATGTATCCTAAACTCTAAGAGTCTCCAGGAGACTTGCAACCAGGGGAGCAATGGGCAGCAGCAGCTCACCCCAGGCTCACCCCCTAACCCTGCCTCCAAGGCCCCCTTTTCTCTGACTTCCCAGTGAGCCACAGCACCCAGCCCAGGCTCTCCTGTTGCTTCTTCTAGGTCCTTCCTGTTTCACTGAAATCAGTTATTTTTCTAAAAAGTTATTGGTGTGGATTTCTTAGGGGTTGTTCTGTTTGGGGTTTGCTTTGCTTCTTTATTTTGGGCATGTTTTCAGCCAGCATTTCTTCAAATACTTTCTCCTTTTTTTTTGTCTCACACTGTTCTCTCCTTCTGGGATTCTGATGATGACATGTATATTAGATCTTTTGCTGTTTGTTGTCTCATAGATCCTTGAAGCTCTGCTTGTTCTATTTCCTCTCTAATGCTCTGATCGACTAAATTCAAGTTTGCTGATTCTATCCTCTCTCATCTCTACACTATTTTATTTTGGTTATTGCATTTTTCAGTTCTATAATTTTCATTTCATCTGTTTAATTACTTACATTTATGTTTTGGAACTTTCCAATATTTTCACTTGTTTCAGGAGAATTTCTAATTGATTGAAACATTTTTTATGATGGCTACTTAAAAACCTCTATCAGAGAATTCCAACATCTGATTCATCTTCAGTATTGGCATCAATTGATTATCTTTTCTTATTCATATTGTAGTTGTCCTGGTTCTTGATATAGATAGTGATTTTCAGTTGAATCCTAGACATTTTGGTTATATATTAGAAGACTCATGATCTGATTTAAATTTTCTACTTTATCAGTCACCTTATATAGATTTAGTTCTAAGCCTATCTTTGTGCGCTTTAGTTGCAATGACAGTTCATTTTCTGAACCCGTGCTGTGCTATTCTGGACTCCTTTGTTCCTTTGACATTGCTGGGATTGTTGCTCAGACCTCGCTGCTGTCTGTGAGGGAGGAGGGCACTTCCCTGGGCCACCTGCTACTGCTGGGTGACCTCTGCGGGGAGGCAGAAGCCACTGGACCTGAGTCTTGTGATGCACTGGGTGGAGGACAGGGAGACACAGGGTTTCACTCTGGCCATGGCTGCAGGAGATCAAACCACCTGCCTGCCTGGGTTGTGGAGCAGGGACTGGGACAGCCTGGGCTTTCATTGCTCTGCGGCTGCCGGTGAACGCAGCCCAGGCTATGGAGCTGGGTTGGGGCTCCAGCGAGGTCTCTATTGGGCTTTCCTCTTCTGCTTCTTTCGCCACAGAGAACAGGCTTTTCAAATCTGCTTGTTGGAGTTTCCAAGTGTTGGGCCTCTCTAGCACCCAAGCGTGGAGTAAAGGGATCTATCTATATATATAAGGCTAATATAAAGGGATCTATATATATAAGTCCCCTCAGGAGTTCGACTGGGAGACCCGGAGTTGATTGCTTGCTATGATGTGCACTGACCACCAGGGGGTGGTACGGAATGAAGGAAGGCCCTGGCCTGCAGCCGGAAGGCCCCAATCAGCCCTGATCACTGACTAGGCCTAGGGACCCTACCCAAGCATGAATTTCATGCACCCGGCCTCTAGTATAAAATAAAACACAAGAAGTCAGTGGATGTGGCTTCTCAAGGCCTGAGGCCCCCAGCTAGTTCACCTTTTGAGCTTGGAGAGCCCTTTTACCCTGTTTGTCAAATAAGATTTTGGATGTTTGGTTGTATTTAGAGGGGAAGAGCAGGGACATGTTAAGTCTATGCCATCTTGAACCTGGACCTTCTCACCTTTAAAACTGCTGATATATCTGATTTATTATATTTCTCCTAATGCTGCTTTCCCCCTCCAGGATTTCGGGGAATATCAGGAAAGTTACTACTCAGTGCAAACCACCGAGGGAGAGCAAATATCCCAGCTGATTGCAGGCTACATTGATATCATCCTCAAAAAGGTATTTCCTACTGATGCCAATTGGAAAAGCAAGGTTTCTTTATTAAGACTCAGTTTAGATCAGAGGTCGCCAACTGGTGGTCCACGGACCACTGGTGGTCCACGAGGTCCGAAAGGTTGGCGACCGCTGGTTTAGATGATATGGCTACCTGGCAAACACACACACACAAAAAACACCTTATTTGAAGTACGTGATTCACTAATTTAATCTATGATGTTGAGATTGCTTGAGTGTGTGGTCTTTGACCTAAAGATCCTATGAGAATTTCTGATTTTGCTGCAGATCATCTGTATCACTGACTGCCAGGTAATTAGTGGTAGTGCATCACTTAGCTAATGAATGAACCTAACTAACCCCTCGGCATCTTCCTCTCTAGGTAGTTACGTTACACTTTCCAGCCTCTGTAGGAGCCCAGGTTGAGGGTCTGAAGATGTTTTTGTATTTTTCATGTTGTTTTTATTCCCTAAATATAACAAGGTTATATGCCATTGTGGTATACAGACAAGTTTGCTAAAGCTTTTAGATACAGTCCATTCAAAGAACCAAGTTCTACTAAAGTGTTAATATCTGCATCTTGATTTTAATTATATGAAATTAGGTCTGTGCAATAATAAATGCAGAAGACATTATATATCTCTGCATAGTAAATAATTTATTTTTATTGCCTTTGTTCACCCATAACTTATTAAATATTCAATCTAAGGAATTTGCTATAAATCTCCACGCTTTTGCTTGTGTGACACCTTTTAACACTTGGAGTGGGGGAAACGAGTTAAGTCGGCTCTCGTGAATTGCGCGTACTCCGAGGGAGCCGTCTTAACTCGGTTCATATAGATTTGCGGTGGAGTGCGGGAAACGTGTAAACTCGGGCCGATTGTAACTGCGTATTACCAAATATTTGTTTGTTTGCCATTCACAAAGATACCTACCTGCGTATGCGAACCGTTTCATACCCATTGGGGTAATAGGTATCATAAAAATCCCTGATTTTGCGCGGGAAACCTAAATAATTGCCCGCGCCATCTTATATTTTGGCGGGAAATTCACCCCACACCGGAGTGTTAAAACGTTCTTATGTAAAGACCTGCTGATTTTTGTTTCTGTGTTTTGTTTTACCTCTAGAAACAAAGTAAAGATAGATTTGGACTAGAGGGTGATGAGGAGTCAACTATGTTAGAAGAGTCTGTCTCCCCAAAAAAGTAAGTGTTGTTAAGAGCGCTGGAGAGCTGCCTTCCCACTGCATGGCAGGGGTCCTCCTGCCCACTCTGGGCCTGTTGCCCGGAAGTTCTTCACATGGAGGAGAAGACAATGGATGATGGCGATGAGTCTGGCTTGTTGAAGTGTGGTCCCAGACCATCAGTGTCGGTGCTCAGGGTGTCTGGGGAGCTGGGGGTTAACGATTTCAGAGAGACACTGAACAGGTGTCTAATCCATCTTCAGCAGCAGGGAACATTCAGGAGTCCTGGTCTGCATTTCTGATGTAAACCTCATAAACCGCATCCTTTTCATCAAAGGGCTGGAGAGCAAGCTTTTGTTTGATCCTGTCCCTTTGGGGGAAGGGATCCAGCCAGTGGAAGGGTTACTGTTTGTGGGCCACACTTGGTACACATATTGTAATGTTGCAGAAGGAAGTGGGTAAGAACATGGATGCTGCAGCCAAACTTGGGCTTCAAATCTGCGGGCTGTATTTTTCATTTGCGGGTTTGTGGACATTATGAGTTTTCTCTGCCCCTCCCCGCCCCCCGCCCCATCTCATTTATAAAATGGGAATAATGATAATATCTCCTTATAAGTTTTATTTTGCTGATTGACTTGCTAATGAAGCACATAAAACAATGCCTGGCACAGAATGAATGTTTGCTGTTGCCATCATCATCATCATATTAAATTCAGAACTATCTCAACTTAGCCCCATTGAATGGAAACCTGTGCAGCACGCCCCCCCCCCCCCCCCCCCCCCGCTTTTGTTAAATAGAGTGTTGGAATAACTTTTTAAAAATATATATATTTTTATTGATTTTTTACAGAGAGGAAGGGAGAGGGATAGAGAGTTAGAAACATCGATGAGAGAGAAACATCGATCAGCTGCCTCCCGTACACCCCCCACTGGGGATGTGCCCACAACCAAGGTACATGCCCTTGACCGGAATCGAACCTGGGACCCTTCAGTCTGCAGACCAACGCTCCATCCACCGAGCCAAACCGGTCAGGGCTGGAGTAACCTTTTTGTCTTTACTGTGTGTGTCCCACATTCTATCTTATTTGGCCCCAACAACAACCCCCTATGGCAGAGGTACCCACATGTTGTCCTCTGCCATTCAGAGATACAGAAACGGAAGCTCATGGAAGTTAGTTGAGGTGCCTTCATGTGGCAGTGCCAGTACTCACATTCAGATCTTGTGATATTTCCTCTAATACGGTGCCAGAAAATTGGAGAGAGCCCAGCATTTGAACTTGTTTAGTCATAGTACTTGTTTCTCTATCATCACCACCCTGTACCTCTTTCTCACAGTTTGCTTCATAATCACCTTGAAGGTGTTTTCCCATTTGTCCCATCAGTACACAGGTTGGAACCAAACTTGATGTGACTCATTTCAAATACTGTACTTGCTACCTCTGGCAAAACTCCCTAAGTTCTCAGAATTGTAAATGACCATTAGGTGGAAATTAGTGAGTGCTTCCTGACAGGATGCGGCATTCACCACAGAGGACTCTGCTGCACTTGCACTTCACCTAGGAAGAGCTCAGCAAGTGTCTGAGCCCAGCGTGCTGCCCCCTACCCCTGGGCATCAGGATGGGGGCTGGTCAAGGCAGACAGGAAAAATGGTCCAGGTGGTCGCATCACTAGATCTTCCACTTCTCCCTGCATTAGACGTTGGTGGGATCCCAGCTTTCAGCTGACCTCCTACAGGAGCCACAGACCCCTCTCCCTAGTGTCACTCCCTCCATAGACAGTGATGTTTCTCCATGCATGCCTGCTGCTTGGTGTCCTAGCATGGCTCATAGCTTTGCCCTGGACAATGGGGAGTGATCCATGATGGTCTGAATACTCGGGAACAGAGGCTCCTGCCCTAAATGCAAGAACTCACCAACCCTGCTCCCTCCCACACATGCACCCAGACTCCTCCAGACTCCCCCTGCGGGTTTGTCCACTGGGCTACTGAGGCAGGTATGCCATCCTCAGACTTCTTAGCTTCATATGTTCCAAGTCCTTTGCACTCATCATTCATTTGAAGAAAGTATTAAGCAGTGAAAAACTGATATATTGTGCCTTACTGGGTGCCCGAAGAGTCTTCCCAGACTTCAGCTGAAAGCATTTGGAAGAGGTGCCAGTGTGTCCCATCATCAAGGCTCCAAGCGTGTTTGAAATCCTCCATGGCCAATGGCATTGGACCTACAGGAGGGGGTCGAAGCTGTGGAGATTTCTTTAGGTTTATTTCCATACTTCTCCCTTTAAGCTAAGGTTAAATGTTCCCATGCCTGGAATAGAACCTGGCACACAGTAGGTATTTGTTGAATGAATGCTATTTCAGTAGGATTTGCTGAATAAGTCAGTGTATACAAAACTCACTTATACCTGGAACATCTTTGTTATAGGACTATCTCTGTGTGTGTTTAAGAACAACTGATTGCATGTAACGTGAAACTATTAACTCCATTGGGAGTGGTTATTTATATTACTATTTTAAAAAGCATTCACCTCAGGGTTCTTCTTCAATGGAGCATTTCAGTCTGCCTCTTCGTTCACAGTCCTGTCTATGCGTGCCTCTTTTCAGTTGGCCTCCACGGCATAAAGCAGCAAATATTCATGACAGTTGTGGTGTCCATGACAGTGCACATGAGTAGCCATCTCACAGTGACCAACTGCCTGTCCCCCACAGGTCCACCATCCTGCAGCAGCAGTTCAACCGGACGGGCAAGGTGGAGCACGGCTCCGTGGCGCTGCCGGCCGTGATGCGCTCTGGCTCCAGCGGGCCAGAGACCTTCAACGTTGGCAGCATGCCCTCGCCGCAGCAGCAGGTCATGGTTGGGCAGATGCACCGAGGCCACATGCCCCCACTGGTGAGGCTCCCCGGGCACTCACCCTGCACGTCAGGGTGCTGCCTCTGGTGTGCAGGGAGGGGCGTCAGCGTGGGGCTAGGCTGTGTGCCATCCACACTCTTGCTAGCTCCTGTCTGGATCCTGGCTCTTCAGCTGTGCAGTCCTGACGCCTAACTCTCAGCATGTTTCCTTTTTTAAAATTTTTTATTGTCTACAGTTTTACATATGTCTCCTTTTTCCCCAATTGGCACACCCCCCAACCCCAGTCATTCCCACCCCGGGCAAGCCCCCACCACCCCAGTGTCTGTGTCCATTGGTTATGCTAATATGCATGCATATAAGTCCTTTGGTTGCTCGCTACCCCCCCCGCCTCCCCTGCCTTTTGTCTCTGGATCTATTCTTGTTCATCAAATTATGTTGATCATTATATCCCACATATGAGTGAGATCATGTGATATTTATCTTTCTCCGACTGGCTTATTTCGCTTAACATAGTGCTCTCCAGTTCCATCCGTTCAGCATATTTCCTTTTAATTGTGTGGCACTGGTACCTTCCTGTCTAGGATCACAGTTGTCCTCTGGGGCTGGAAGAGAAACAGTGTCCTCTCCATGTGACTGGTAGAAACCTGCTTCCTTGCCTTAGCAGTGTCAAGCTGCTACTAGTAATTAGCCCAGATACCCCTCGGAGAGTCTTAGGAGTAGACCCGGTCTGTAGTGAACCACACCCCCTTCCCCCAGTAGATCATTGGTTCCTTCCACTGTGATGGTCCCCCTGCTGCAGTGTCTCTCTTGGGCCTACTCAGGGATCCTGTGCTTTGGGGCAAGAACTGTTTGAAAGCTGAAGAGACTGAAAGCTCAGAAATAATTCGATTCTGAAGAGGCATGTTGCCTGTAGGTGGAGGTGGAATCCTTTACCAGGAAGAGTTCTGGTGTAACACACGCTTCCCATGCCTGAGGTCTTTTATATTCAGTACTCAAGGACTGGATCCCCTTCACTCCCTCACAAGGACACTTTCTGAGCCTTCTTGTCAGCTAACTAAGTTCTCCAATGAGAGGTGGTTTGGGCAGTTTGGAATTGTACCCTGGGTCACTTTGTCTTGAGCAGGGGTTCAGTTTCAACTTGTTTTGTATAGAGGGCTGGAGCCACGGTATGACCACCTTGTGTTTATCTGTCTTTGTAGACCTCGGCCCAGCAGGCCCTTATGGGGACCATCAACACAAGCATGCATGCTGTCCAGCAGGCCCAGGACGACCTCAGCGAGCTTGACTCACTGCCGCCTCTTGGCCAGGATATGGTAAATATTGCACGTGGTTTCATTCAGTGTCTCTGCCCAGGCAGGACACAGGGCTGTGCACTCTGGACTCAGCCAGGTGAAGTGAAAACCATGCCTTTTCCAAGATAACGAGGCGTTGACTCTCCTAGGAGGAGAGACTCATAGGGTGCTATTGGCTGCTGGCAGTACCTGGCGAGGGCTCATAGCTTGGGCCCTAGAGTCACATCATGTGGGCTCAATCCCCAGCTCCACTGCCCGGTGGCTGCGTGAATCTGGCAACTTCCTCTAAGCCTCCATATGTCATCCATAAGTAGGGTGGTAGTGAGGACTCGATAATCTAATCACGTGCAGAGTTCTTAATAAAGCACCTAACACACATGAGAGCTCATGAGTATCAGCTGCTTTTGTTATTACAAGTGGGTTTCAAACCTTAGCATGCAACAGAACCGCTAGGAGGGCTTGTTCAAACAGGTTGCTTCTGACTCAGTAGGTGTGGGGCGGGGCCTGAGAACGTGCATGTCCAGCAAGGTCTCTGGTGATGCTGTTGCCACTTTTCTGGGGACCATGCTTTGAGAACCACTACTCCTGAGCTGTTCAGCAGGGCGGGGTAATTAGCTGCGGTCCTGTAGCTACTGCCGCATGGAGTCACCGGGCCCCTTGCTTTGCAGATCATAGTCCAGGGGCCAGCAGCACTGGCAACACCTGGGGTTTCCTGAGAGTGCAAAATCGTGGGCCTTCCCCTTCAGAATCAGAATCTACATTTTAGTTCTTCTCAGCCCTCCTTTGCACATTAGAATCACCTGAGGAGCTTGAAGGCCAAAGCCTAAGGCTTAAGCCAAACAAATCTGTGTCTCTGGGGGTGGCCTGGGTAATAGTGCTTTTCCACTTTCCCAGGTGACTCTACTGGGCAGCCAGGGTTGAAATCCACTGTTTTAGGACTGACAGGGCCATCATAGGGGCCAGAACCAAGATACAGTCTGTAGCTCATCTTGTCCAGCCAGGACAAACTGCTCCAAGTTCTCCCTGAAGCCCTGTTGTTCATTTGTGTACTTGTATACATGCAGGGTACTGCTTGTCTCAGTGCCGTGTCTCCCAGAAATCATTAAACATTTGCTCTGGGGAACGTCAGAGTGAAACATGGCAGACTCCCAAACTCAGCACAATTGTAAGGTAGAATTTTAATATATTGGGATTTAACATTCTGCATCAATTTTCTAAGAATTAGTATACAAAACATATTAGTAGTGCTAGGCACATCCTGAACCTAGATTAGTATTTTTGGAATGTTTTAGGGAGCAGATCAGCATCAGTCTATTTCCATAGGGTTGCCATTAATAGTGTAAATGGTCATTTGACTAAGTCCAGAAATGCCAGAAAAGAGAATTTGCTATCTGTAGGTTCCCATGAACATAAACTGTAAGAGCTGGGAAGGCTGTTAGAAACCATTGAATATCTACAGTGTAAGAAATGTGAGATTCAGGGCCTGGATGTAATTTGCCCAAGGTTGTACCACTTGTTAATGGTAGAGCTGGATCTAGAACAGGGGTCTTGACCCATCCACCCCCCTCCCCCCCAAAATCCTGCCAGGAAAGGAACCACATCTATGTGGCATTCATGTTGTAAACAGAAGACAATCCCCACGTTGACAGAGAACACTCATGAGCTGAGACACCCTAATTCTATACACTTTCTCTAAAAAACAAGAAAAAATTAGCAACAATTGCTGGCGCTAACATGCAGTATTATCATGAGACATCAACTATTCTCATTTTTATTGACTTCACCTAAATACAGCTACATAGAATTTGTGTAAGATCTTGAAAGTTAAAAAAAAACAACCAGCGTAAAAAACGTGGAAAATTTACATGCTGTTTAGCCTCAATGCAGGAGCAAAAGGCCTGTTACAGACATTGTTTAAGATGACTTCAGGGTCTCGTTGGTGTCGGCCCAGTAAAGAGCGTAGCCAGAACACTGGTCTCATTTTATGGCACGACTTCTCTGGTTTCCTGGGTAATTCCGTGCAGTGATTGTGTCATGTGCTTGTCTGGTTTTGCAGGCGTCTAGGGTATGGGTTCAGAATAAAGTCGACGAATCCAAACACGAAATCCACTCTCAGGTCGATGCCATCACAGCTGGAACAGCTTCAGTTGTTAACCTCACTGCCGGTAAGACCCTGAGGGGTTTGTGGTATGTTGTGGTTTTTGTGTGTGTGTGTGTGTGTGTGTGTGTGTGTGTGTGTGTTTTAAAAAAGGTTCTTTGATTGAAACAGATTTTCATATTATGAGACGACAGTCTATTTTGAGGCACCCTGTGTGCTTCAGGCATTTTCTCCCACTGACCCAGGAGAAATGTGGAGACTATCCATCCCTTTGTGTCTGTATCATGTAGCGTCATTAAAAAGCACTTATGTCACCCTTCTCCTTGTTCATCAGTGTGCTGGACATACTTCAAAGTACGTGGAGGCCTGTTTCTCCCCTCTGGGAGCTTACAGTCTGAGTGACGAGATCCGTCGTGCGCGCCTCCTGGCTTGTCCAGCAGTAGTCTCTTCTGCCGTAGCATCACTCCCCGCCCAACACTGTCAAGTGAGGGCCAGGGAATGTCTTCGCTTCCCTGAGCAGCCTGACCGTTTCAGCAGCAGAGTTGACCTCCCTAAGCTGCTGACAGTGGCCTAATGCAAAAGGCCGTGAGATGCTCAGCCTTTCTTTGGAATTTCAAAGGTGCCTGTGCTCAGCATTGCACTGTAGGCGGCCTCAGGGTGGAGGCGCCTGTGAAGAGCAGCATCTTGGAGATAGGGAGCCACCCATCTCACTGTGCACATGCGGTGCCTTGTGTCTGACTCCTGCAGAGTGGTGGGTGGCGAGCTGCTGCCCCCTGGCCACGTACCTCCTGCCCAACTGGGCTCTCCTCCCTCTTCACCACCCTCCTTTGACCGAGATGGTCCTTCTCTGTCCCAGGTGACCCGGCAGACACGGACTACACAGCTGTGGGGTGTGCAATCACCACCATTTCTTCCAACCTGACGGAGATGTCCAAGGGCGTGAAGCTCTTGGCGGCCCTCATGGACGATGAAGTGGGCAGCGGGGAGGACTTGCTCAGAGCTGCAAGGACCCTCGCTGGGGCAGTGTCAGACTTGCTGAAAGCGGTGCAGCCTACTTCTGGAGAGGTGAGCTCTTCTTGGGGCAAGCCGTCTCTTGGGTTCTGCTGCGACAGGTGCAGTCTTTGAGTTCCAGGGATTGGGCTCTTGCTTCTAGAGCTGTTCCTTCCATCCTGATGGGGCAGGTGAAAAAGCGGTAGGGTTTGCACCTTGTTAAACTGGGTTCAGAACCGATGGTTCAACATTCAGGACTAGTTGAACTCTTAGTAGGAAGCCTCCCTTCTCCCTCCCAAGGTACTCAGAAATGAACAGATGTGACAAATACACGTTTAAAAGGGATACAAGTTTTTCACCCTAAATTCCATAAAGCATGCGTCACCTTCCTACCAGCTGAACAAGACTCCTTCATTCAACATTTCGAACCCGTCCACTGGTTTGTGAGACCTCGGGCACTTCCTTGCACAGATTTGGCCAGGACGTTATGTCTCCTGGCTGGCAGATAGTCGGAGATTCTTGTTTAGGTGCAGGACTGCCAATCCTGCAGGTTCCCTCCCAGCACTGCCTGTCAGTCAGTACTGCGCAGGAAGTGCATTTTCCTTCCAACCAATGTGTGTTCTTTGTTCATAGCCCCGACAGACGGTTTTGACGGCTGCTGGAAGCATTGGACAGGCCAGTGGGGATCTTCTGAGACAGATCGGAGAGAATGAGACTGATGAGCGATTCCAAGTAAGATATTTGCAGCCCATAAGTCTTGGAAGGGAGCCTAAGTGATTGTCTAGACCTAAACGGGGAAAATGTAATGTAAAACCAAATCTTCCTTGAGCTGTCAAGAATAAGATTGGGGTGGATTATCTTGGGGGTGAGGGGTTTGTGTGTTAATTTAATTTTTTTAATTGGAAAACTCATTTCACTTACAGTCGTCATTATACAGCACTTATTTAACTGTTCTCATTGGTCAATATACTGACATTTTTTAAACACAAAAGTGAAGGGAATAATATCATGAACTCCCTTGTATCTACCACCCAGCCTTCCCAAGAATCAACTCGTGGACAATCTTGTTTTATCTATTTGAGGGAGGTTTTTGTTGTTTTTGTTTTCTTAAAATATCTTTTTATTGATTTCAGAGAGGAAGGAAGAGGGAGAGAGAAATAGAAATATTAGTGATGAGAAAGAATCATTGATTGGTTGCCTCCTACACACCTCACACTGGGGATCAAGCCCACAATCTGGGCATGTGCCCTGACCGGGAATCGAGCCATGACCTCCTGGTTCATAGGTGGACGCTCAACCACTGAGCCACGCCGGCTGGGCCTGGGGGCAGTTTTTAATTGAATTACCCTGGAGTCCACATATGAGAGTGACAGAGTGTGCTGCGCACTCACACACACAGAGCACAGGCTTTCCTTCATATTTAGAGGTGTGTCTATTGTCAGTCTGTGTCATCCAAAACCACAAACGTGGTGAAGTGTTTTTTGTCACCCTTCGTTTTCATTACCATGGGCATGTGCTCTCTGTTCTCTGGTGAACAGCTGTAGCCACTGTTTGCAGCTGCTTTGATGTACTGCCAGCTCAGATGGGATCTCAACTTGTCTGCCTCCATTGCCAGCCACCACAGATGAGGTGCCGAGGCCTGCTGCTGGGAGCCTCGGGCTCGAATGAGCTTCTCTTCTTACATACTTGCGGGCAGATGCCCTCCACTTCTCTTTCTCCTCTTCTTAAATCTTAATTTTTCAAATTGTGTATCAGTACATTTTAATGAAATGGTTGCAGTCCTCTAGAAAGATGCCCTTCTCCAAATCTCATGTCCAGTTCAGTGTTGAGGAATTCTGCAGAATTGAGAATAAAAAGATCATTCAGCTTTACGCTAGCATTTAAGTTTCTAGCTTCCTCTGTGGCAGTTTTGCATGCCATTTTACTTAGCACTACCAAATCTCATCAACACAAGATGCATGTTACACTAGGACATGACTGTGTATCTTGTGATTCACGAAACATGCAATTCCATCCACACATGTATTGTTTCTCCTCCTCATCCACACCTGTGGTGCTGGAGCCATGGGACTCATTCATATCCTGCAGTAACACCTCAGTGCTCGAACATTCACCTCATGATGGGGGTGAGACCCACAATCCAGCATTCCTGGCATATATCCCACTAACTCCAAGCTAACTGTGTCCCCATCCTGACTCCTCCTGACTCAGATCCCAAAGAGCCCTTTGGCTTTTGTATTAGAGCAGATAATTCTTCATAGGCAGACCCTTACTAAGGAACTGTGTGGATACGAGATTCCATGCTTGGCTTTCTAGGCTTCATGATCTTGAAGTGACCAATGTACTTTCCTCAAAAATACTGTTTCCCCAAAGTGTTCGGGGCGGTTGAGAGGGAAGTCACAGTGCTGTCTTGAGATATCTCAGGTATCCTTGTGTGTTGAAGACTGCCTTTTTTCCTTTGACAGTTTCATCACCTATAAATGCAAACTGCTTCCTAATGTCTGTTTCTGTTCAGACGAGCTGGGCAGCAGGTTCAGGTTCAGGTTCAGGACCTGGGCCTGTGGAGGCTCTCTTCCCAGGAAAGCCTGGCTGGAGCGCTTTGTTTCTGTAAGGCGCCTGGGTAAACACCGCCCCCGTGAGGTGATCTGCAGCCGCTCGTTAGGAGCAGCCCTGGGCTTCCTGACATTGGATTTCTTACTCTGGTTTTCAGATTCTTGAGATCTGATCTCAGAGCTTTTCTTTGGGTCCTCAACATGTTCCCAGACTTAACAAAGATTTATTTTACACGGGCGACATAATAGTTGTCTTGTTGAAAAGTTCGACAAAGGCCTTGTCTGCAACTATCGCTGTAGGATCACGTTCTTTTTCTAACTGCATTTTTTTTCTTTTTTTGGACAAAATTACTAGGAACAGGGTTTCTGTAAATGAGTCGAACAAAGCCCTTTAGAATAATCCTGAGTCTACATGACCAAACCTTGTCTCTGTGTGCGAAGATGGATTCATAATGAGGGAATGAATATTGTGACCCTTTGGAAAGTTGTTAGCCTAAATCTTGTTAATAATTTGTGACATTCAGGTTGTGTTTTCACTGATCTTTGAGCTATAGGTGTCCAAGAACTGTAACCTTTTGGGCTGTGTTGGGAGCAATTTCTAAAAATTGCAGCAGACAATTGCCAGCGAGATCCCAGAGGCATCTTCAACTTTTGGCATCACAGGCTTTGGTTTTTCCATGGACAGTCAGTAAACTTCAGAGACCTAAAACAGACTGGGCTGGACTGTTCCTTTAAGACTGCTTGGCTTTGTCAATTTTAAAGTGCACTTACTTGGTGGTTTCTAATTGGCCTTTGCTCTATGTAAAACTGTGCAGTTTGGACAGACTTTCCAATTTATCTTCTCATAAGAAATATTGTTGTAAAGGTTGTGGGTGCCCTTTGCATTCAGAATCAAAGGTGCTTTTCATTATCATCTGATGAATTAATAAAGACTTCTGACCGCATCTCCTCTGGGGGAGTCTTCACACGTTTGTTCAAAATAAAAATGGCTCCTATGTTTGGGAAGGCATTTCCAAACCAAATAAACTGCCTTCAATATTAAAAGCAAAGATGTAAATTAAAAGTAACGGTGGTTAGTCTTCAGGTCACACAGATGGGTGACAAAGCTGGTGGCCGAAATCAAAGGATTTCCCGTCCTGCAGGCAGATTGCCTTCTTGTTGAATTGAAGCATAAGCTGATCTTTAAAGGCTCCGAGCTCCTTGCATCCGCAGTGAGGTCATAGCTTTAGCTATGTGGCTTGTAGCTAGTTTATTTATGTAGACTCTCTGCCCACTTTTCATAATAATTTAATCCCTCTGCAGAAGGCTACGGATCACTGAGAATAACTTATGTGCAGAGCATCCCTTAGCTCTGGAAGTAGGTGTTGTCTGTGCATGTCCAACGTTGCCCTCTGGAGGCAGTGTTGTGGCTGAATTCATGGTCACTTGGATTCTTGTGCAAAGTAGAAATACAAAAAAATGAATTTTCAAGTTACAGAGGCCATGAATTCTATTTTTCCTACAGCACATAGTATTTGTGGCATCTGGATGCATTTCAGCATCATTTGATCCACCAATACAACCACGTTCAAGAGATGTGACTCTCAGTATTGGATAAGTGCATGGACGTTAATCAGTGGTTATAATAAAAACCGTTTCCTCAAATTAACCTCTTTTAGATGTAAACTTGTGCTACTTAATGAATGTATAGGAGAAGATGTTATTAGGATGTGAGTCTCCTTCATTAACTAGCTCCAAAGATAAGTTGACATTTCAGAAAAATAAGTGGAAAAGTATTACTCTGAAGTACTGAAGTCAAATGGAATTCTAATAAAATGGTTAAGTGGACACCACATTTTATTTTCCTGAAGGGTCATTAGAAAAACAAAATGAATGACTCGTGTTGTGTTTTTTTTAATTTCTTTTTCTTAGGACGTTTTAATGAGTTTGGCCAAAGCTGTTGCCAACGCTGCTGCAATGCTGGTACTAAAGGCAAAGAATGTTGCCCAAGTGGCCGAAGACACGGTCCTGCAGAACAGGGTGATCGCCGCTGCCACCCAGTGTGCCCTCTCCACCTCCCAGCTGGTGGCCTGTGCCAAGGTTAGCCGGCTCACACCCCCGGCCCTCACTACAAAGTGTCACGTGCTCTTAACTGCCTCCAGTCATTGAGGGGAAGCAGGGGCAAAATTTGTTAAAATTGTTCGAGACTAAGTGCTTCAGGTGTCTCTTTTAGGTGATGTGACAGGATTTTTACGTAAACTGCTCAATTCTGCTTTTATCACTTGCTCTTTGTTCAAGGCCCCGGCAGAGGTACCCTCCTGTGTCTAACTGCCACCTCTGCTGTCTCCCGTTTGGACGTGTCAGCACGTCTTATTTACACCTGCACACACAGGGCCTTGCGCTGTGCAGTTCGGCACGATAAATGGGTCCAGAGTCACTGCAGAGCTTGTGGGGCCCTTTCTACTCTGCACAGTGTTGGAGTGAAGGTGGTGAGGCCTTAGGTCATCGTTGTCAGAATGCGCACACCCTGTGCTTAGCCTCGTTAATCACCATCACCCGTTCACTGAAGAGGAAATTGAGGCCTTTAGATGTTATTACACAGCAGCAGTAGGTGGCAGAACTGAGTTTTTTAACTTGGGCCTGACCTCAAATACCCTTTCCACCCCACCATCTGATGAGATGATGCCTGCAAAGGTGGGAGGTGTCCGTGTCCAACTTGATGACATAGCGTAGAGGACAGGTCCGTGCTCTGGCCCTGCCTGGCCTTCCCTAGGCTGTGGGAGGATGTGCAGCATCTGTCAGAGGTGTCCTGGATGGTCACCCTTCTCATATCCACAGGTACTGACAGAATCCCCTGTTCGTTAAAGTACCATGAAGCAGAGTTCCAGGTGCCTCTGGAAAAAGAAATGCAATTCTTTTGGTTGTCTTGTTATTCTAGCTCAGAAGACTCAATTTTAGACATTTCTTGAAGAAGGAGGCATAGTTGGTAAATACTGGAAGTGACTTTGAAAGTAGTCAGTAGTATAGATTGTTATAGATCCCTAACAAAGATAAAAATTAGCAGCATCTGAAATCACAAAGGCAAAGTGAGGTAGTGAAAATGAGAAACCGCAGTGATGGTTTAGTTTAATTCCTGGTCCTGTAATTAAGGAACCGAGGCCCAGAGCAGGGAGGGACTTGGTGCAAAGCTAGTGCACACGGGGTCCAAGAGGACCCACAGTGCCCAGACCCGCTCTCGCCCCGCTGCAGGTGGTGAGCCCCACCATCAGCTCCCCCGTGTGCCAGGAGCAGCTGATCGAAGCGGGGAAGCTTGTGGACCGCTCAGTGGAGAACTGCGTCCGCGCCTGCCAGGCAGCCACAGATGACAGCGAGCTCCTGAAGCAAGTCGGCGCGGCGGCCAGCGTGGTCAGCCAGGCCCTGCACGACCTTTTGCAGCACGTGCGACAGTTTGCCAGCCGAGGCGAGCCCATCGGCCGCTATGACCAGGCCACCGACACCATCATGTGTGTCACCGAGAGCATCTTCAGCTCCATGGGCGATGCTGGTGAGGGGTTGGGCCGGGGGGGGTGGGGGGGTGGGGGGGTGGGGTCAGTGATGATGGAGAGTAAGGTAGGTGACGGCCACCTGGGTGCCTGGCAAAGGCAAGTTCTCATCACCCTCAATCAGAGCCTTCCTCTCTGAGCCTGGGAAAGGGACGGAAGGCTCCTAATGTGCCCATCCGAAGCAACACCTAAAGATTTACAGTTAACTGGGCTTTTAAAAAAGTATTTACAGTCACAGTAAATCCCCTTTCTACAAATGTCCGCGTTGGAGATGGAGGAAGCAAGAATGAATCTTGCTATGCCTTGGCTGGTTTGTCTCAGTGGTTAGAGCATTGGCCTGCAGACCAAAGGATCGTGGGTTCAATTCCCAGCCCCCATCGGGACGTGTGTGGGAGGAAACCAATCGATGTCTCTCTCCTTCCCCTCTCTCTAAAACATATTCTTGGGTGAGGATAAAAAAAGAAAAGAATGAATCTTGCTAGAAGTTTGCTATACTCCGGTCTCTGAGAGGAATTCACCATGTGCACACAAGGTCAGGGGTTCATCAGGCAGCAAAAGATAGGATTGAGGGGAGAGTTACAGTGAAGGCCTTTATTGGGGTTTCCTGGGGAAGGCAATGCTAGGCAGGTGAACAGTTTCCGGCTGGCGGGTGTGAGTAATTTCAGCAGGCTCCACACTGCAGGGCTGGCCCTGGGTGCCTGGTACTTGGCCCTGGGATGACTAAGGCAGAGAATATTGCTTGCTGGCCAGTTAGAGGAGGTGTGGCTCAGGACTGGGTAGTTTGCATAGCAAAGGCATGCTCCAGCCCAGGAGGGGCAGTCTCTTTCCATCCACAAAGGTATTTTCTTAAGGTGGCAAACATCATTATATACAGAAAATTTAAAAATATACAGTACAATGTACCTTTTCCATCTATTCGTTCAAAAGTATGTCTCCCCAGACCCAGCCCATCACTGTCCCATCTAAATCTCCAGAACTGTCCATTTACCAATTTGTTTTTATTCTTCCTAGTCATGTATATGCATGTATAACTCCCTCTTTCTTTTTAGTATTTTGGTTTACTTGAGGGGGAGTGGGGGGGGGCAGTATATGTAGGGTAAATTCCTACCAGTGGAATGCTGGGCCTATAGCTCTATACATTTTTATTTTATTTTAAATGTGTCTATGAAATTTCTCTCCAGAAAGAGCCCACAATTTTTAACCCTACTAGTTGTTTGTAAAAGCTCTGTTTTCCTGCTTCTGCATCAACGCAGAGCAATACTTTATAGTGAGTATTTTTTTAAAGAAAATTACCTTGCGCTTTTCTGTGTCCTGAGCCACGCCTCCTCTAAATGGCCAAGAACAATATTCTCTGCCTTAGTCATCCCAGGGCCAAGTACCAGGCACCCAGGGCCAGCCCTGCAGTGTGGAGCCTGCTGAAATTACTCACACCCGCCAGCCCGAAACTGTTCACCTGCCTAGCATTGCTCCACACGTTTGGACTATTTTTGTTACTTTTGTTTGTCTGTTTTAACAAACCTTTTATTTTGGAAGACTTTTAGGTTTACAGAGAAGCTGCAGAGGTAGTGCAGAGTTCTCATCGGCCCTCCCAGTTCCTTGCATTTTCAGCCTGTCCCTCACCTGGGGCATGTTTGTCAGCCCGGATTTGAGCACTGGTGCATTACTGTTAACTAAACTCCTGGATTTCACCAGTTTTTCCTCTGGTGATGTCCTTTTACTATTGTCCCAGGATCCAAATCCAAGACATCTTGAATTTAGCACATTTTGAGTTTCCTGAAAGCATTTTTACCTTTAACAGTACAGTACGTCAGCATTCTTCTCCAAAGACCTTTGGAAGAGGAAGAAATCCCTTACATTTCAGTAGTTTTATTTATTTTTGTGTGTGTAATCTGGATTTTAAAAGTATTTTTAAATTTATATTTATTGTTGAAAGTATTACACATCTCCTTTAATTCCCCTCACTGATTCCCTCCACCCTGCTCCCACCCCCTCAGCAGGCCTCCACCACACTATTGTCTGTCCATGGGTCATGCATAGATATATGTAAGTTCTTTAGTTAATGTTGACTCTATACTCCTCCCACTTCCAAAAGGGAGTTAAAATGGATTTCAGTAAAATCACAGGTACAGTAAAATCAAACAATTATCAGTAAGAAGATCACAACAAGTATTGAGAAGAAGAGGGTGAGAAGAAGAGGGTAAGCAAAGGGACAATGGGTAAGGAAAACCAAGGCAAATCGTAGCATTTGGGTGTGAAGTGGGGGTCAGTGCTTCCTCTTAGCGAGAGCCAAATGACATAGACGAGGGGACATTACTTATCCGGGTCAGGTGGCGTGCACATTAGGTCAGAATCTGAAACTGTTTTTTATGCACTTACTCCAAGAATTTGTTATAGGAGCTTTTGTGTAAGCAGTTCTTGACATGAGGTAAATAACATTTTCTATATAAGTATTCAGTAAATGTGAGCGCACACAATAAATCCACATAATTGTGTTCCCTGACTTCTCTTTACGAAGAGCTCCTTTTTTGGGTGCTTATGTCATTTTTATTTCTCAGAGTTAAAGATGGAACTTGGCTGTGTTTTGGGCATATTGTCCTATAGCCACAGGGACTATTTTCAGTGTTGGGTGTAATTCGGCTGCAAGCCTCAATCATCGCAGGGGCTTATTCCTCTCCATTCCTCTCACCCGTGGAGTAGAGACAAGACTGACTCCAGAAGTTTCACCCTGAGCTTTAGAAAGCAGACAAACAGACCTTATCCTGAATCCCACCCTCTAGGTGAAATGGTGCGCCAGGCGCGGGTCCTGGCCCAGGCCACCTCAGACCTCGTCAACGCCATGAGGTCAGACGCAGAAGCTGAGATCGACATGGAGAATTCAAAGAAGCTCCTGGCAGCAGCAAAACTCCTGGCAGACTCCACGGCTCGCATGGTGGAAGCAGCAAAGGTACTATTGCAATGGATTTGTTCTAACAAGAAGTGAGCGTTATAAAAGTCAGGGTTTGGAAGGAATTTTCAGGATAGAGAATGGTCAGCTGAGTGTGCATTTTTGTTTTTTAAAACCTACAATGGCTTTGGAGTGTTTAACCTTGTTCAACTGGGAAAAGAGAAGGTCATGGAGCATATGAACGAAGTTCTTCAGGGCATGGTGCCAACAGCCATTGACAGCAAAGGCCCTGCTAATTGAACGTTCTTTTTCCATTGGCTTTATTGGGATCTAATTAAAATCCGATTGGGGTCCTAGTGGACACTTTAACCTACAGCAACACGTAAAAGGGCCATGGAAATACACGAGGGAAGCGTGGCCATGGGCTGTGCACGGCATTCCTCTCTCCCTGCCAGGGTAGGGGCATCAGCTTCTTTCTTTAATTCAGTTACAGTTCGCTCAGTACCGTTGGGTACCTGTCCTACTTCGCTGTACTTTCCAACTCAGGTTCTCTAGGAATGCCATCTCTAGACATGGTCCTTCGTGAATGATGTTTCCTTACAGCATTTTGGATGGCATTCCTGCCCTCTCCCCCGCCCTGCCCCTCAGTCCCCCTGTGTTATGCTGTAATCTCAGCCCATTCACATGTACCGGTGCTTCAGGACAGGAGACTCTTCCAGCCGTGACACGTGCCTGTCATGCCCATTAAAATAAAATTGTCTCAGAGATATGGGCAGGGGGAGATTTACCTTCACATCTTTTAAGCCATGGATTTCAGGTCACAGGTTAATGTATATGGACAACCAAGGCTATGACCTCATGGGTTTATTATCACCATTGCATTTCTTCTGTTTAGTGATGCAGTTTAGAAACATCCCCTGGTAGGTATTTTTGTTGTTGTTGCGAGGAAACATCTTTATCACAAAGACATTGCTTGAAGCATTTGGCTCTCATTACTAGGAAAGAGCAAAATTGAAGGCATGAATTCAGTGTCTGCAGCATGAAATCTTTATTTTCACTTTCCCAGGGAGCTGCAGCCAACCCTGAGAATGAGGACCAGCAGCAAAGGCTGAGAGAGGCTGCGGAAGGTCTCCGGGTGGCAACCAATGCGGCCGCCCAGAATGCTATAAAGAAAAAAATTGTCAACCGATTGGAGGTCTGTATAGAGGCTGATGCTCGTTTTACATGGCAAAGAGGTATTTGAAAGAACAATCAGATTAATAAGGCAAAGCCCATGGACAGGAAGCTAAATCCAAATTAGTGATTAGTGACATAGTTTAGTGGTTTAGGTACTGGGAACTATTTGAAATGCTAGTTTAGGTACATTATACATTGACATTCAATGGTTTAGGCACATTGACACAATCTGAAAAGTTGCTTCATGGTTTCAGAAAACCAAATTTTTTTATCAGGAGGGCCCAGGAATTAATTTTTTTCTCGTTAAGGAACGTCCACTCTCAGGAAGAATCATTAACTCTCAATGTATCTATTTTGTTAGAGTCAATGATTCCTTCAGGGCCCCCAGTAGGGAATGTGGAGTTTGGAAGACCAGAGATGGGAATCAGGCTTGGTTAGAAAGGTATGAGAGGGAGTGATAAGAAATATTTGTCATTTTTTCAGAACATTTATTTATTCTAAAAGAAATAAAATAGTAATGGGCAAAAACTTTGCTAGAAAATTAATCTCTCTCACAAATGTACCAGGGAGATTCTTACACTAAGATTTGCGAGGTTGGAGGCGAAGGACCTGCCTTCCTAGTGTGTAATCCCCCGTGTGTAGTCCGCTGGGTTCTGGAAGGAAACTGGCCTGCTTGTCCCTGGAAGCAAGGGAGAGCGTAAACACAGGCAAGTGCTCGCCGGAAGGTCTGGGTCTGCTGGACCAAGGCTTCCCATGGCCGAGAGAGGACAGCCATGAGCACCAGGTTTGTGCTTGACCCAGGGAGCAGCTTGTGCTGTCGGAGGAGGAATTTCCCCCGCTAAAGCATGTAGACCTGGTGCTGTTTATCTGTCATCATGGCCTGGGAATTGTCCCTGGTGTTTTTGAGAAAGACAGTGAACAGTGCACCTTGAGCTTTCAAGCGTGCTTGCCTTTATCACTTGTCCCAGGTACATTATAAGCCTGATCCCCATCTCTGGTCTTCCAAACTCTACATTTCCTACTGGGGGCCCTGAAGGAATCATCGACTCTAACAAAATAGATACATTTAAAGTTAATGATTCTTCCTGAGAGTGGACGTCCCTTAATGGGGAAAAATAAATTCCCAGGCCCTCCTGAAAATGTACCTGGTAAACCAAAAGCAGAGAGCAGCACCGTTAGGTCAGGGTCATCGATGTATTTAAAAGGCGGAGTCCCTGCCTGGAGTTCCCTTTCGCACGTGTGCAGCTGTCCAGTGACGGGACATACACAAATGTGCATGTGTGTGGGCTGGCACATTCAAACCCTGGCTCACCTCCTCTCCCGCTCCTCCCCAGGTTGCAGCCAAGCAGGCTGCCGCCGCGGCCACACAGACCATCGCCGCCTCCCAGAACGCAGCTGTGTCCAACAAGAACCCTGCGGCCCAGCAGCAGCTGGTGCAGAGCTGCAAGGTGAGGTCTCGGCTGCCGGAGAGCCAGGTCTGCTGTAGAAAACGCTGATAGCATTAGAACACTGAGTGCCCTGGCAATGCAGTTAAGTCTGATCATCCAGGCCCCTAATCCAGTTTGCTCCGGCTCCCCTGTTCCAGGTGTTCACACACACACACACACACACACACACACGCACATGCACACGCACACACACGTCTGGTTTTTGTCTAAGTGGATGGCCTGTGTGAGGGGAGACTATGTTTTTTCCAGCATTGTCTTTCCTTTGTTTGGATTCTTTTCTTTCTTTTTTTGAGAGCCCGAATTAAGGAGGGGCCATTTTCGGACCCTGAAATAGTAATGGAGCGCTGAATTTCCAGAGTGCCTTTCCGCCTTGGACGGGTGGGCCTTCGCATTAACCTCACTCATCCTGGAAGTTGATTTCCTGTTTCGCACGGATGGCACCTCCAGGGTTTATTTCATCCCGTCGGGCCTCCAGGATGGGGTGCTCTGGTGCTTTCTGCTGTTGTCTGTCAGTTCTCCTGACCCCTGGGCCTTGGTGGCGCATGGAAGCCGCTTACTAGCGGGGGCACAGTGACACCTCTGCTGCCTTCTCTGAGGGCCCAGGCCATTGACTCTCCGAGGAGACCCCTGAATGGCCAGACACAAAATCTGATTTCGTAGCTCTTTGCCCACGTGCAAACAATGTGTCTGACTGAAGTGTGAAACTTCCTGTTAGCAGCGGGGGCTGGCGGAGGCATAGTGATGGTGCTTGGGGACTGAGAGCTCACTGCCCTCTCTCCTTTCTCCAAATCTCCTCTGTGAAACCATCACCTGTAAGGGATGTCGCCACTTCTACCTCAGAAATGGCTTTACTTCCGAAGGGAACCACCCAGGGCCCGAGCCCTCGCCGCCTGAGGTCAGGCCCCGTCGAGGATCCGTGTGCTCTAGTAGAAAAACCTCAGGGTGCAGTAGCCCCACTGCCAGACCATGTACCCAAAGCGGGGGCTTTTCTGAGAGCCAGGCTCCTGCAGGAGGGGAGTTTGTTTGCTGTGATGGCCTCCATCCAGCAGCCTGCAGGGGTGGAAAATGGCATTTTCCCTTGTCAGGGAGCACGTGCTACTTGTGTCCAGGGAAATACTCCAGGGTGAGCCCCCTCCTCCACTTTTTGGGATGAGACTAAATATCCTCGGCCTGTGGGTATCACCTCAGGAAATGAGAGCATTGCTGTTTGTCAGCGGGGAGGGGACAGTGGACCAAATGGCGAGCCAGAGGTCCTGGAGAGGCCCCGAGAAAAGTCTCATGGGGACATTTTTTAATCCTTCTGGAGCAGGCACCTGAAGGAAGGCGTGTCACCCGGGTGGGATGCACTTGGGCCCTTCCCCAGGAGTGAGCCACTGTGCCGTGACCTCAGGGCCTGTTTGTTGTCGGACGGTGTGGACAGAGGGGAAAGGTGGGGACACAGGGAAAAAGGCATGTCACTGTGTGAGACGGTCTCACCCCAGGGCTGCTGCTCCTCCCTCCTCTGCTCTGGGTGTTGGGGTTTTCCAGTTTGAGAAATGAGAGAGCTACTTAGACGAGGGGAAGAGGAGCCATGGCAACAGGAAAGCGGAAGGACAGATGTTTACCTGCAAAGTAAGAAATAGAAGTGCTGAGCCTCAAATGCCAGTCCTCGCTCCCACCTCAAACGAAGAAACCGAAACTGCCTCCAGCCCCCAAGCCGGAGAAGAAGCTGGCCCCTCAGGACTTGCCAAAGAGAGAAAAAGAATACTAGTAGCAAGAAGCTATTGAACATATTGATGAAGTACAAAATGAAATAGACTTAATGAATAAGCCAGTGAGGAGATTTTGAAAGTAGAACAGAAATATAACAAACACCGTCAACCATTTTTTCAGAAGAGGTCAGAATTGATCGCCCAAATCCCAAATTTTGGGGTCACAATTTTTGTCAACCATTCACAAGCATCTGCTCTGCTTCGGGAAGAGGATGAAGGAGGCGCTGCATTATTTGACAAGAGTTGAAGTGACAGAATTTGAAGAGATTAAATCAGGTTACAGAATATATTTTTAGTTTGATGAAAATCCTTACTTCGAAAATAAAGTTCTCTCCAAAGAGTTTCCTCTGAGTGAGAGTGGTGATCCATCTTCAAAGTCCACTGAAATCAAATGGAAATCTGGAAAGGATTTGACCAAACGTTCAAGTCAAACACAGAATAAAGCCAGCAGGAGGAGACAGCATGAGGAACCAGACAGCGTCTTTACCTGGTTCACTGACCATTCTGATGCAGGTGCAGACGACTTAGGAGAAGCCATCAAAGATGGCATTTGGCCAAATCCATTACAGTGCTACTTGGTTCCTGCCTGACATGGGTGATGAAGAAGGGGAAGGAGAAGAAGATCACGGTGATGATGAAGAAGAGGAAGGGTTGGAAGATATTGATGAAGAAGGGGATGAGGATGAAGGTGAAGAAGATGAAGATGATGATGGGGAAGGAGAAGAAGATGAAGAAGATGACGACTAATGATCACTGATGGATTCCAACCTTTTTAAGTTTTCTCCAGTCCCTGGGAGCAAGTTACAGTCTTTTTTTCCCCCTCTTTCTTTTTCCCCCCTCTTGTGCTCAGTCGCCCTGTTTTTGAGGTCTCTTTTCTCTCCTTTACACCATGATTCTCACCTTATTTGGGGGGGGATGTACCTTGAGCAGAATACAGTGGGGAAAGAGTCTTTGCCCCTTTCTGTTCCAAATTCATTTCTATCCCTTCCTGTCTCAAGAAAAACTTTATGGAATCAACACCACCGTGCTCTGTGGGGAAAAAGAAAAACCTTCTGCTCCCTTAGCTCTGCTGGGAGCTGGAGGTGGCCAGACCCCTGTGTAGTAGTGCATAGAATTCTAGCTTTTTTTCCTCCTTTCTCTGTATATTGGGCTCAGAGATTACACTGTGTCTCTATATGAATATGGACAGTTAGCATTTACCAACATGTATCTGTCTACTTTCTCTTGTTTAAAAAAATATGTATAACTTAAAAAGGGATGGGGGGCATTATAGAAGGTCATCAAAGGGTGGGTTTGAGATATTTGGGTGGGTTAAGTGGGCATTTTGACAACATGGCTTCGCCTTTGGCATGTTTAATTGTGATGTTTAACGGACATCCTTGCAGTCTAAGATGACACTTTTAAAATAAAATTCTCCCCTAATGATGACTTGAGCCCTGCCACTCGATGGGAGAATCCGCAGAACCTGTAGGATCTGATTCAGAATTGACATTTCTCTATTATAATTTTGTTCCTGTTTATTTTTAAATTTTCTTTTTGTTTCACTAGAAAGGAAAGATGATGCTCAGTTTTAAACGTTAAAAGTGTACAAGTTGCTTTGTTACAATAAAACTAAATGTGTACACACACACACCAAAAATAAAAATAAAAAATGGAAGCACTGAAATCTGCTGATAGTTCAGCACTTCTCTCACTGTCTTCTGCTCCTGGGACGCTATGACCTGAGTTTATCCACCAGTGAATTGTATAGCTTCTCTGAAGTTTTCAACCCTAGTGAGCCAGGGTAGTGTGCAATGGAACTGGGGCATTCTTTTAAGGCCTCATTATGTAGAATCGTCTTCTGCTGAACATACAGGGACCTTTGGGACCACGGGGTAGACAGAGCATGTGTGGGGGAAGGGTACCCAGAGCTTCTGGGTTAGGATTCAGTGTTGGTAAGGACCCAGCTGGCTAACGGTGCCGTGTAAATCCAAGGTCTGGGACAGGCATCTCCCAGGAGTGACAGCACATCCGAAAAACATTGATCACTTCGGTCATTGTCCACCTTGTTTTGGTAATTCACCATGCTAGGTAGCTAAGTTTTCATTTTCCCGCTTCCTCTAGGCGGTGGCTGATCACATCCCTCAGCTGGTCCAGGGAGTGAGAGGGAGCCAAGCCCAAGCAGAAGACCTCAGTGCCCAGCTGGCTCTCATCATCTCCAGCCAGAACTTCCTCCAGGTAACACGGAAGCATTCACCTGGGTTGTACTCAGAGCCCCCCAACCCCCACTGGGCAGGAGGTGTCTTTTATCCCTAAGGAGAGGAATAAGGAATTCCACAGCCACAGTGAAGTCTTTGCAGTAAGCAGACCTTGAAGGCTTCCTCCTCATATTTGCAGTCTCAGGAGAGGTAGATTCAGCTTGGCAAAGCAAAATGCTTATATGCAGGGAAATTGCCCCAGGAGATGGCACATAATCCATTTTTCTCAGGAGAATCACTTTATTTCTCTCCTGTGAGAGAAAGCAAGGAAGAAGTTGCAGGTTTGATTAACAGCCTAGTCCTGGGCATTGCTGTAGGTTTTCTAGTTTCCAGAACATCTAATGCTATTATTCATGGCCAAGGAGACCAGGAATGGCGAGTGCATCTTCTTCAAAGGCATGCCAGTCTCCTATGGCAGTTGTAGAATGAATAAGTGCTGCCAGTCTTTGTGGGTGAGGGGTGGATTTAGTTTAAGGAAAGTTAAATTAAACCAGAATATGAAGTTGTGGGAAAACTCCCTTTTTACATACTTCTTGTATTCAGATCTCTCAGCTCTTTCTGTCTACCTGTATCCTATAAAGAGTTCATGTGATTAGGCCGTTCTCTACCTTGGCCCTGTCTAGTTGAACCTATAGTTACAGAACTCATGGTTACATACATTTGGTTAATTTTTTCAAGTGTCATAGATCCCACATGCAGATAGAAGATAAAAATCGTGATGTATTTCTTCTCATTTTGACTACATACACAGACATGCACATGTATGTATATATTTTTAATTGAAATTCATCACATATAGACTGTGTTTTTCATGTTAACAAGTATATTATGAGCATTTATGATTTTGAATAACATTCTATCATCTGTCAATACTCAATGTTTAGCTGTTTTCCTGTCATTGAACAAATAGGTTGTTTTCCATTATTTGCCATCATAGATAACCTGTGATAGGGAAAGAATGAAAATCTCCATGTGTGTTCCAGGCCTTTGCCCCCCTTCAATTATTTCCTTAGGGTAAATTTCTAGAAATAGGATTGCCATCGGCTTGTTTTTATTATTGGGACATTGAGAATTGTGGCTCGGACAGGTAGGTGTTTCTCTTTTCATTCAGGTGGTTAGAGGTGCGTCATCTCTCCTGCTGGCAGGACTGTAGAGACTGTGACAGAGCAGTGTATGCGTGTTCCAGGGTCCACTCCGTCCTGCCCTTCTTTTTCCTTTCCCTTTTTCTGTTGCTTTTTAATTTTGTTATCATTGACCCATCAGATCTTTACAAGACTAAGGCAGAGTTAGAAATAAATAGAAATGGAGTTGGCAGGTCAGAGTTTTTACATTTTAAACTTTCTTCATACATATTGTGAAATGCCCTTTCAGAAAGCTGAACAAATCCAAATCTACAACTAGCAGTGGATGGAACACACCTTTTGATACATCTTTTTCAAGTTGGGGAATCAAGCATTTAAAACAAATGTTTTTGCCAGTTTGCTTGGTTAAGCTCTTATTGGTTTATTTTGTATTTCCTTGTTTGAAAATACACATTTTTCATGTTTCAGTTGTTTTATTATGTGAAATTATTTATTAATTTTTTTTGAATACTCATGCTGGTTTTTCTTAAATTCTCATGAATTCTTTTATTTGTTTTGTAACTTTTTTTAAATCCTCACTCAAGGATATGTTTATTGATTTTAGAGAGAGGAAGAGAGAGAGAGAAAGAGAGAGAGAGAGGGGGAGAGGGAGAGAGAAAGGAAAGAAAGAAAGAAAGAAAGAAAGAAAGAAAGAAAGAAAGAAAGAAAGAAAGAAAGAAAGAAAAAGAAAAACATAGATCAGTTGCCTCTCGTACATGTCCTAACTGAGGATCTAACCTGAAACCTAGGTATGTGCCCTGACTGGGAATCAAACCTGCAATCTTTGGTGTATGGGATGATGCTCCAACTAACTAAGCCACCCAGCCAGGGCATGAATTTTTTAAATATTAATATTTATGATTTGGCAATCAGCTTTGTTACAACTTTATAAGGACATATGTATAGCCTGTGTAATAAAACCCTTAAAAGTGTGTATACTCTTTGTTCCAGAAATTCCACTTTTAAAAGTTTATTCAAAAAATTATGACCATGTACAAAATGTTAGCTACAAAGGTGTTCATCATACCATTGTTTATTATATTGAAAAAATTAAAATATGCCCAACAATACAGGATTGAGAAATATTAACAGATATATACAATGTAATACTATTAGCTATTTAAAAGATAGACTATGGCCCTGGCCAGCCTTACATAGTGATTAGAGCACTGGCCTGCACACCAGAGGGTCACGCGTTCAATACCCGGTCAAGGGCACATACCTGGGTTACAGGTTCAATCCCCGGCCCTGGTCGGGGCTCATGCAGGAGGCAGCCAATCAATGTCTCTCACATCAATGTTTCTCTCTCTCCCTCCTTCCCCTTACTTCCCTCTTCCACCCTCTCTAAAAATCAATCGAAAAAATATCCTCAGGTGAGGATTAATAAAAAAAATAGAATATATAAAACAAGGAGTTTGAAAATAGGATAAATGCATGATGTTATTCTTGAAAATATTTGTACATGAGAACAGACATTTCATGCATGATGAAATTATCCTGAGTAGTGAGAAATAAAATAGGTCATTTTATTTGTTTCATTTTTGTCTGCCTATATTTTTAGACATTTTACAATTTTTGTGACTAAAGCTTTTTTAAAAAATATGTTTTTATTGATTTGAGAAAGGAAGGGAGAGAGAGAGAGAGTGAGAGAGAGAGAGAGAGAGAGAGAGAAAGAGAAACTGATTAGCTGCCTCCTGCACGCCCCCCACTGAGGATCAAGCCCGAAACCGGGCATATGCCCTGACAGGAAATCGAACCAGTGACTTCCTGGTGCATGGGTCGACACTCAACCACAGAGCCACACTGGCCAGGCTGTCTGCCTATATTTTTAAAAAATAATCTTTGTATATATTTCGGTTAAAGAGCTATCCTGAGAAACAAAAAGAACCATATTTAATAAGAAACTCTCTTTGAAATTTGTTTTAAATGAGAATTTCAAGTCATTATCCGAATTTTACCCCTTCCCCAATGACACATCCATTTATTTATTTATTTTACATTCCTAGAATGTACAGCCTAGACCTAGAGTATCTGATTTGGGGTGGGAATTTTTGGCCGCGGGGGGGGGGGGGGGGGGGGGGGCGGGGGTTGGCGGTGTATGTGGTTCTAATATTCCTTGTTTCAGGGAAAGTAAGTTCTGGCTGAGATGTGGCCTTGCTGTTGGTGTCAACTCCCTTACTTTCCAGGAGCTGCCTTACGTTCTGCCCCTCTCTCTACAGCCTGGAAGCAAGATGGTGTCCTCCGCCAAAGCCGCAGTGCCCACGGTGAGCGACCAGGCTGCCGCCATGCAGCTGAGCCAGTGCGCCAAGAATCTCGCCACCAGCTTGGCGGAGCTGCGGACTGCCTCGCAGAAGGCAAGTGGGCCCCTGGTCACAGCGGTTAGCTCGTTGGGGATGGCGCTTTGAATTCCTTCCTGCTTCTGTAACCCGGGTGCTACCAGGGCCTGAGCATGGCTGGGCATATTTCTGGTCCAAGCATTTGCAATACCGTTAAAGATGCCCTCCGTGTACATTGGCTTTTACCACTTTTAGCCACAGTCGCCTAGAGTTATTGTTCACCTTCTGGCTACAGGTGACCTTTGTTAAACTATTTTAGGTTGCACACTCCCCCTCCTCCCATACCCTGGACAAACAGTGGTCTGTTTTCAGAGTCTTAGGGGAGCCTGGCAGTCATCAGGTCCTTGGTGCTAGGTAAATTGTGGAAAACAGTGATCATATCTCCCCCTCATCATCTTATGAACTTAATAACAAATTTAGGCAGCAAATCTAGTTGTTTTGGCAGGAGGGGAGGAGGAGAACATTTATATTATCTTTTTGCTCTGAAAGTTTTTCACATCTTAAATGGAAGCATTCACCTTAATGAGGTCCTCAATTGAACAGAATTAGGGATTAATGAGTTTCTGTCTCTGGAACTTATTAATTACCAGAGGCCTCATTACTACACTGTTTGATGTGGCATTACCAAGACGTTCTGGCATGAATTCATTTCTCCCCACTGTAACAATCCCTGTGTGGAAACAGATAGCCTCATCCAGGAGCAAGGGAAGAAGGATAGGAGCTGAATTAATATGAACAGTGCACTACATCACCAAAGAAAAATACCCAGAGATTTAGATTATATCCAAGTAAAGTACTTTGAGCTGTGTTTCTCAAGGAGAGGTCCAGAGACCATCTGCACTAGGGTCAGCTGGGGCACTTAGAATGCAGGATCCTGGGCCTGGCCTCCGTAGCCAAATCAGAATATCTGGGCTTAGAACCTGAACATCTGAGCTTTAAGGGCTTTTCAGTGAGTCGTAGACACACGCACACCTCAAACTACGGCTCTCAAACAGTCAGCCTCCCCGTGGGATCAAGCAAGATGGCCCACTGAGTGCAGGAAGACACTGAGAGCTTTTAAGTATTTTTGTCCTTGTTAATCCTCACTGGAGGGTATTTTCCTCTGCCTTTTTAGAGAGAGTGGAAGGGAGGGAGGAAGATGAGAGACAGAGAGGAACATGCAATAGACACATCAATTGGTTGCCTCCTGCATGGGCCCCGACTGGGGCCGGGGAACGAACCTGCAACTCAGGTACATGCCCTTGACTCTGGCATGAATTCATTTCTCCCCACTGTAACAATCCCTGTGTAGAAACAGATAGCCTAAACCCTTCTGTGCGAGAGCCAATGCTCTGTCCATTTAGAAACACCAGCCAGGGCTCAAGTATTTTTTTACTTAGTGTAAGGGTGAAGGATATCAACTCCGGAGTCAGACTACCTGTGTTCAAATTCTGGCCTTGTCGTTGACTATTTTTGTGACCTATGCAAGTTAATGAATCTCTCTGCCCCAGTTTCCTCACTGTGGAATACTGGCACATAGAAATTAGTGTTTATTACTGCTGTTGTTAACTATTTAAAAAGGAAAGAAATTACGATTTACCAGTATTTAATACACTGTTCCATAGTTATACATGCATATAATTAAGATATGTATATGGGGGTGATCAACACCTTTGGAGACCAATATTTTAAATGATCAAGAGAATAAAATTTTCTTAAATTACTAAGGAAAAAAAAATCTTTCGTAGTCTTTGGTATGAAAGGATAATGGTTTATAATCTAGAAATTTATAAAGAGAATCAGTAAAGCTTTGGCCCCAAGTCCTGGGTTTATTCATTCATTTCTTCCTCCCTTCCTTCATTTAAGTGCTCACCACGTGCTTCCCAGCCTCTCTGTGCACACCTACTGTGCTGGTTGCCCTATCTCCAGAACCCAGACACAGTGAATAAGAGTCCTCTTAGTCTGAGAAGCAAATGCGTTTCAGATAAAAACAACTTCAAGGAGACTAGAAGTCTATACAGTTATGAGACAGACGTAACTTACTATTTGAGGAAGTTAGGACTAAGGTTCTGACTGTGGATGATCTTTGCCCTCTCGGGAAATGCTTCCTGCCCTGCCTCCTATTGCTGGAGTAGGACATTCACTGGGGGTACGTCCAGAAGGCACGTCAGATGTTGCAAAATACTTGGGACACTTTTTCCAAGCCAACTGTGTCCGCATGTTCCCAACTCTGTCACAGGCCCATGAAGCCTGCGGCCCTATGGAGATCGACTCCGCTCTGAGCACCGTGCAGACCCTGAAGAACGAGCTGCAGGATGCGAAGATGGCAGCCGCGGACAGCCAGCTGAAGCCGCTTCCCGGCGAGACGGTAAGGTGGGCTGGGGTCTGCCTTCTGTTCTAATCGTGTGAAGCGGTTTTTATTTTGGGGTTGGTGTGCCCGGACGTCAAACATTTTGAATGCAAAGCCTCAGAACAGCCACATTGCTTTAGAGCTGCCCTATGGTAGGGATTGCCCGAGGGCCCTGCTGCTGGTGCTGTGAGCGCTATTCTCGGGTCTGGCTGGGCATGAACCTGCGTGTTAGACTCACCCCTCTCCTTCATACACCAGACACATGCCAGTGCTGGAGGCCAGCGTTCTCATCCTGCAGCCTTTTTCTAAGAAGGCCAGTGCAGCTGACTAGCTAGGTTTGGAACTAGGAGTTGGGGAACATCTATAATAATGACAACAATAAAAAGAAAATGTAATTTAAAAAAATAGATGCAGCTTGTATCAATCAACTCGCTATAAAGTCTCATCTCTCCCCTCGGGTATTTTACTAGGAAATGAGTGGCAATGAGGTTATAAAGAAAAGTACAGGAGATACTCCCAATAATCATGTTTAAAAACAAAACAAAAAACATTTACTTAGCAGTTTTCATGTTAGGCTACCTCCTGATGCTTATGTCAGGGTTTTCTTGGTTAAAGTTTACCAATCCTCCTCATTTATATGTACCTCCTTTACACACTACTGAACATCACTAATAAAATGCCACCATTTATTAAGCACTCTATACACACATAAATAAAATTTGTCCTGACAGTAACCTTAATGAGCAAGTTTTGTTAACCCCATCTTAACAGCTGAGAAGACAGGTGTAGATGTGTTCACTGTTTTGTCCAGTTATTGGCAGAATAAAGGTTTGAATTAAAGCTTGTAGTCGCTCATGTTGGGAGTGATCTCTTAAAACTACTGCTGCTCTTTGGGTGAATTAACACTTTTAGAATATATGGAACTTCAGGAACACCTACTTTACCATAGAGCAGTGATGGCGAACCTATGACACGCATGTCAGGGGTGACACGTGAATCCATTTTTTTGGTTGATTTTTCTATGTTAAATGGCATTTAAATATATAAAATAAATATAAAAAATATAAGTCTTTGTTTTACTATGGTTGCAAATATCAAAAAAATTCTATATGTGACACGGCACTAGAGTTAAGTTAGGGTTTTTCAAAATGCTGACACACCGAGCTCAAAAGGTTCGCCATCACTGCCATAGAGCAATGTCTCGAACATAAGAAGCACTCAGAGCCGTAACCGGTTTGGCTCAGTGGATAGAGCGTTGGCCTGCGGACTGAAGGGTCCCAGGTTCGATTCCGGTCAAGGGCATGTACCTTGGTTGCGGGCACATCTCCAGTAGGGAGTGTGCAGGAGGCAGCTGATTGATGTTTCTCTCTCATTGATGTTTCTACCTCTTTATCTCTCTCCCTTCCTCTCTGTAAAAAAATCAATAAAATATATTTAAAAAAAAAAAAAAAAAAGAAGAAGCACTCAGAAAATATTTGCCCCATCAGGCTACCCCTCATTGTAAAGACTAGGAAACTCGGGTTAAGTCACTTAACTAAAGTCACCCAGCTACTGATGAAGTCAGGCTTGGCTGTGGGCCAGCAGTTTTGCAGTGTGGTCCTGGTCTCTCCCTTTGCAAACTTCTGTGGAGACCAGGAGAGGCTTACGTGACATAAATTATGCCGTCACATAAAATAACTGGTCAGTTAGCATGTAAGAAACACCATGTACATTTTAAGGAAATTGTTTGCCCTTAAAAAGTGTGTGTACTGTGTTATACTGTTGGCTGTAATGGACCAGGCTCTATTTTTCATCTGAAGGGCCTGCCTCTCTTGCAAAACCTGCGGGATTAGAAATGCACCGATTCTCTGATGCCTCTCTGCACCCTCGCAGTACCCCCAGAAGTTCTCTTCCAAAACGTTGTCCTCATCTAGTAATCAAGTAATTACCCAGACCCCAGGCCTTCACTGACTTTGTTCCCTGAATTATTTATTCCGTTTACAAAGCAAGATGACATGCTGTTCATGGGAAGCAAGCACTTTGCCCATTTTCATAATCTCATTTACCACTCCAAACCTCCATTTCTATTGCATTTCCTTCTGGTTAGAGCTCCTCAAAGTATAATGATCAAATTGAGCAATGTTAATGGTCCCACAGGCCAGGAAGGTGGTACCGCTGGATGTCTGCCCACTTCCTGCCAAGGGATAATTAATTCTCACTAAGGATTTGTTGCAGACTTTCTAAATTAGCTCTAAAGGCATAATACTAATAGCTACCATTTGTTGAGTATGTACATTAATTCTCTGCAAACCTTCTGAGCTGGGTATTACCATCTTTAGAAGCTGAGGCTTGGAGAGGTTCAGTAACTTACCTAACTCCTCATAGTTTGCACTTGGAGCAGGGGAGCAGGGTTCTCTCCCCCTCCCCCGCCATCACCCACTTCTTTGCGCCACTGGTGCATTTGTTGGGAAAGAGCTAAGGCCCTGAGTTTGGTCTGCATTATTTCTATGCTAAGATTTCATTGGGTATGTTTTTTCTTCTAAGTTCCCTCCCTGCTTGAATATTCTTGCAGCTGGAAAAATGTGCTCAGGACCTGGGAAGTACATCTAAAGCAGTGGGCTCCTCCATGGCGCAGCTCCTGACCTGCGCTGCTCAAGGCAATGAGCACTACACAGGTGAGACTCACGCCCGTCCCGATGCCATGGGGCGAGGGGCAGACCGCCGGGTGGGAATTCATTGACTTTACGGTGAACCTGACTTTTTTTTTTAGCAGCTCAACACCGTTTTCAAGCACTTTCCACATGCTTGTTACTTGGCTTAATGCTCTGCACACAAAAACCTAATAAAATATGACCCCCGCCCCCAAAAAAACTATTAGTGGGTCACACCCCTATTAGACTATAAGCAAACAGTAATTATAAACTTCTGGGACTACCTGCCCATGACTCTTGAAATCCCACTAAAGAAAAGGAGGGTAAAAAGGTCAAAGAGAATAAAAGAGGAGATTATAACAAACAAGATATCAATGAAATTTTCAAAGATGGAAGGAGATAGATCAGTAATAACTGAAAGAGCCGAATAAAAGCCTCAAGGTCTGCAGGGAGAGGGGTGGTTGAGTACTGGAGATGGCAGGAGTACACTGTAAGGAACAGATTGTGTAGTGATCCACTTTAGGAAAAACTCCAGGTTGTAAAAGAAAGGAAATGTTCGTGTAGTCAGAAGTAGACCCAGGAGGACATCTATAGCTATCTGAAATGGAAACAGGAGTTTCAGTGTAAGCCCATTGCTTGAAAATATGACATTAATCAGAAGAAAGCATAAGAACTGAGTGGCTCTAGGAGTAGGAATCAGGGGGAGGAGTGGGTATGGATTGTTGCTTTTGTTATTCTGTGCTACTGCTTGACGTTTTTTGTTTGTTTGAGATATACATTACTCTTGAAGTAAATATACATCCAGAAGAGAACATACATCCTAAATATATACCTTCATGAGTTATCACAAATATAATGCACCCCCAAACCACCATCAAGATCGAGTAATGGAACATTTTCAGCAGCTCAGTGGCATTGCTGGCTCATGGGCTGTGCAGCTATTCAGCTACGCTCCTTCCAGCAATAACGAAGGACCCAGTTGTCCTGTCAGCCTTGTCACCACTTGGTATTGTCAGCCATGGCCATTCTGTTAAGTGTGGAGCAGCGGCACATTGTGGTTTGAATTTGTGTTTCCCTGAGGAACAATGCAGTTGAGGACCTTTTCATTGGCCATTTGGGTAACTTCTTTTGTGAAGTGCCTGTTCGTGTCTTTTGTACATTTTTAAAAATTTGAATTTTCTATCCTTTTCTTATTTGTTTGTATGAATTCCATGTGCCTTAGGTATATTCTTGTATCTTGGCTTATCTTTTCACTCTCATAGAGGTGTTTGCTGAAAAACAAAATTTAAATTTTAAAATAGTCCGATTTACACTTATTTTCCTTTATGGTTAGTACTTTTTCCTTTTGGTTAGTACTTAAAATTGTGCCTCTCCAAAATCATGAAGATATTCTCCTCTGTTACAGTCTAGAAGTTTTGTTGTTTTACCTCTTACATTTAGAAGTGTAGTCAATCTGGAATTGAGTCTTGTAGACGTGCAAATAGGGTCCTACTTTAGTTTTTTTCCCACATGTTCATGCATTTGACCCAGCACTACTTTTTGAAACCCAGTAGTCTTTATTGGCACTTTATTATAAATTAAATGAGCACATGTATGTGTAAGTCGGTCTCTGTTCCTTTGTTTCTTTTCCATTCCTTTAATTGCCTGTTCTTAGTATCACACTTTTCTAATTACTACAGTTTTATATATACTGAGCGTTAATATCTAATAATGTAAGTCCTCCAACACTGTTCTTCCTCAGGTTAGTATTGACTATTCTTGGCCCTTCATAGTTCCACATCAGTTCTAGAATCAGCCTGTCAGTTTCTACCCACCCACCCACAAATACCCTGTGTTTTTTTAAATTGAAGTTACATGAATCAGTTTGGGGTAAATGGCAAATTATTGACTTTTTATCACAGTCTTCTAATCTGTGAATGGGTTATGTTCTTCCATTTATTTAGATTTTCCTTTCAGTACTGTTATATAGTTTTCTGCATAGAAGCTTTTGTTTTCATTATAGTGTGCATGATGCATCCTTTCCCATCCTTTCACTTTGAACTTTTCTGAGTGCTTATATTTAATGTGTATCCTGTCAGTATCATGTAGCTGCTCTTTGGTGGAGGGAGAAGTTCTTATTTTGTGTGACAATCTTTTTCTCTCAATTGGGATATTTGATCTATTTACATATACTGCAATTATTGATCATACTGGAGTTTGATTCTATCATCCTACTATTTTCTTTATGTCCTAGCTGTTCTAGGTTCCTTTTTCTCCCCTTTCTTGCTTTCTTTCAGATTTATATGTATTTGTTCAATTCTATTTCTCTCCTTTTGATTAATTTATTAGTTGTACATTCATTGAGTATTACCGTTTTTTAAAGTCTAATATAATTTACCATGTTTACCTCTTTCCAGACAGTGCAAGAATCTTGGGACACTTAAATTATATTTACATTTTTTCCAACTCATTCATTGCCGTGTGTTTTAATTCCACATACATTTTAATCTCCTCAATTCAGTCTCAGTATTGCTTCATGCAGTAGGTATAGATCGATTCACTCCCATGTTTATCTCCATGGCTCTTCATTCCTTCCTATGTCTCTGTTCTTCCACCTGGCCTTATTTCCATTCTACCTGAAGACCTTCTTTCATTACTCCCTTTAGTCTGAGTCTACTGTGACCAATTCCTTCAGTTTTTGTTTTTCTAAAAATGCCTTTGTTTAGCCTTTAATTTTGGTGGATAATTTCAATTATTATAAAATTTTAGGTTGGCAGTTATTTTCTGCCAGCCTTTGAAGATGTTATTCCATTGTCCTCTGGCTTCCTTTATTTCTCTTGTGAAGTCAGCTGTCAGTTTACTCTTCTAAAGGTAATGTGATTTTACTTTTCCCCTCTACTTGCTTTTTGAATTTTCTCAGCCTTTGATTTTCAAGCAATGTCCCCAGAGGAATTTTCTTGCATATTTATCCTGCTTTGGGTTGTAGTACTCCTTAAAAGTGGGATTTGTTGTCTTACCAAAGCTTTTTTTTTAAACTTTCAACCATTGTATCTTCAAATATTGCTTCTGCCCCCCCCCCCCCCGCCCCACCCTTTTATTTTGTCTTCTTTGTAGAGTTCAGTTACCACTTAAGTTAGCCATTTTCACTGTTTGGTGTGTCTCCTATGCTCTTTTCTATATTTTCCATAATTTTTCTTATTATTGTTTTTAATCCTCCCCTGACGATATGTTTTTTATTTATTTTAGAGAGGGAGGAAGGGACCCACACACACACACACACACACGCACGCACACACACACACGCACACACACACACACACGCCCACACGCACACGCACGCACACACGCGCGCGCGCACACGCACACACATGCACACACACACACGCACACACGTGCGCACACACACACGCACACACACGCGCGCACACACACACACTGATGTGAGAGAGAAACATTGATTGGTTGCCTCCCATGTGTGCCCTGACCGGTATCGAACCCACAACCTAGGCAGGTGCTCTGACTGAAAATTGAACCTGTAACCTTTTGGTGTACAGGACAATGCTCCAACTAACTGAGTCACCCAGCCAGGATACACCTTTTCTTCTTTATGCTTCATTCTTGATTTTTTCTTTTGATTTATCTGCAGCTCATGATTCTTCTCTTTAGTTGTGTCTATTCTGCTTTCATCCCCTTCTGTGGAGTTTTTTATTTTAAATATCATATTTTTCAGTATTATTAGAGCCATTTGATTGTTTTCTTATCGTTTCCATGTCCCTGCTGGAACTCTCTATCTTATCATCGAATTTCTTCAACATCTTTATTGCAGTTATTAAATGTCCAGTCCTAATAATTCCAATATCAGAATCATGTATGGACCTGTTTGTATTGTCTGGGTTTTTTCTCCTCTTTGTTTTCAGCCATTGGTCTTTACCTCCTGGTGTGAGATATATATCTATATATCTATATATCTATATCTATCTATCTATCTATCTATCTATCTATCTATATTGCCAATCATTGGCATTTACATTGTAGAGATAATTTGAGGCTCCAGCTTGTGTTTCTTTCCGTACAGAGGATTATTCTTTGCTCCCAGCAGGTGGTTAAGATAGCGGCAGATCACCGTAATATGCGGAGGGACTGAACTGATTGGAGATAGTGCAGTCTATTTCCAGCTTTCCTTTTAGCGGGGAGTCCTTTGTGCCTCCCATCCAAACATCTGTGGTGTTTACCAGGACATCGCTGTTTCTTGGGGTCAGAACTGTGGTTTTTTTTATCTTCCCAGACCCATGAGATTTCAGGAAGCTCTGCTCAGCTTCTCAGCTTCTGGCAAAATTGTTTACAAATTTAAAAATGCCTTGAGGGAAAATGCAACATTGTCTTCACTTCTCTGTGCTTTCATTCTTTGTTCACTCATCAAGGTAAAACTCATGCCTTGGTGACTTTACAATGCCTTCAAACAGATGTTTTTGTGTGTATGTTTTTCCAGTGTTTCTAGTGGTTTTTCTGAGAGACGGTTCATCTGCAATAAGTTATTCGGCCATTACTATAAACAAAATCCTCTCTCATTTTTAAAATAGCTATGTGTATTTATTGCTTGGAAAATAAGAGCACAGTAAGAGTTATGGCATAGCATAATATAGTACCTGCAAAGAAAAGAATGTACAGTTCTGTTAATGGGAGGGTAAGGGACATTTTCAGAGTAGAATTGACACCTGGGGTTTTAAGGATTGTTTAGGGCTCATTAAGCATTCAAGGAGAAGGAAAAGTATATATAAATTCTTAAAAGCGTAGGGCATAGGAGAGGTTTAAGTTTCAAGAATTTCTAAACTTTCCTGAAACCTTGCCAGATTTTGTCTGGATGATGAAATGTATTGTTAATGGAGCAAAGACTGCCTTACACCTTACATCATCTGACACTGATAACATTCAGGATGACAGACTGTCTCGCTGGTGTCTGAAAAACCACCTAAAAGTAGCACCATTCATTTTGGCAGTGGGAACAGCACCTATGAAGTCCCAAAGGTGAGAGAGAAAGGAAGGCTGACCAAATGAACTGAGAAAGGGTCCAGCAAAAGGCAAGGAGGGGAGGTGTGAGGATAAGGCTGGAAAGGTAGGCTGGGGGGTCCGATCCTAAAGGCCTCCTACGCCAATTTGAGTCATTTGAAATGTAACCTAAGAGCATGTGAAAACATTGAAGAGTTTTCCCCCACGGATACAGTTTACATTGCCTTTTATAGAAGTTGCTCTTCCTCTTGTGGGCAAATAAGTTGGAGGGAAACAAAGTTGGAGGCAGGGAGACCAGTGAGAAGGCTATCGCATGCATCCGCATGAGGGATGGTAGTGAAGGCGAAGAGGCGGGTTAAAGAGAGACCTGACTGTTGGTGACTGGCTGGGAGTGGCAGGATGGGAGTAAGGAAAGACAGCTTGTACCACGGCCTGATAGGTGAATGAGGAGATGTTGGAATCCCTGCGATGGAAATGCAGGACCATTGGCGGGCATGCTGGATGCCAGGTTCACTTTAAACGGAGGTTTGAAGTGCCTGCAGCATATCCAAGTAGAAGTACCCATTAGGCAGCTAGATATTTGCCTCTGGACCTCGGTAGAGAAGTCTGGGCTAGAGATGAAGATGTGTTAATGTTTAATAAAATTATAATGATTGAAACGGTGGAGATATATTTGCCTGGGGGGGAGTGGTAGGGTGAGAAAAGTTTATCAGATGGAACCGTGAGGAGCTCAAATATATTGAAGAAGGCCGAGCAATAGAAACCTTCAAAAGAAATGAGAACATGCAGCCTTGGAGAGAGGAAACTCGGAGAGAGGGATGTCTCTAGAGCTAGAGAGGTAGTTGCTGCCCAGACAGTTACCTACGAGAGACTTAAGGAACACCCATTGGCTTTAGGAAAAGCAGGGCCCTGCTCTCCCTGTTGAAGGCAGGAAAGTTAAAGAATGGGTGGGAAGCAAGGAGAGAGCGCGAATGGCAGCCTCGCTCTGGGCCTCAGTTCCCTGGTCCACGGTTAAGGTGTGTGGGACTCAGAAGTTACAGAAGCTGCCACAGGGCTGGATTCTGAAGCGGATGTGTGTTTGTTTGGCCAGTGCAGTATTCCAAATGTATTTCTGATCAGCCGGATACAATTCCATAGGCAGATGCCTTTCCACATCCCTTGGGACAGATTAAAACTCTGTCATGCTTGGTTTTAACCTTGTGAGTTTGCTATGTGGTCTAATGCTGTCTACACACAATCTACATGAATTCTGATCAAGAATAACTACAAAAAATCCCACTATCTTTTATATCACGGACGTGGCTTCTTAAGACTCTGTTACCGAATATAATTTAAGATCCAGGAGGCAAGAATTCTGGGGAAGTGATGTGTGTCTTCAAAGGACTGTGGGTTTGAAACAGTGGCCGGCTTTCCTGTTTCCCACGGCAGCTCTGGCACGGTCATGCACACCTGACTGTGGAGCAGTCTCATTTGGAGGGTGGTGTTTGCTTGAGGACCAGCTCTGATGATTCTCTTCCTTACATTGAGGATGCTGCTGTGAACTCTGCCATGGACAGCCCGAGATGTTCCCTGGGCTCCCAGCCTCTGGCGGCCTTGTTCCATCCTTTTGATGGTGTGGCCTCCTCTTTCTGGGAAACCTGATTCCTCCAAAGAGAACCCGGGATGTGCCCTGAGATTTCATGCTGAGTCCTTGGTAGAAAACATGTGGATGGACAAGCATCAGCTTGCAGAACTCCGTTCTTCTGGTTTCTGCCTTTTAAAAAAATAGTCTTGTTTCAGTAAAGGACTTTTGCATAAACATGACTTTCCTTATTGTGTATGATAAATGTTTTTATTTTTCCAAAGTCATATACAACTCTAATAGAAATGGATTCAGTTCATACGACAAAGAGGAAGGATCTAAAAGCCACAGGCTACGATTTTCAACAGTCAGAGCTTCCCCTAACACTTGTGGGAAACTGAGGCAACAGTCTAGGCCGCCCAGCTAATGAGCAGCAGAGCCAGAGCTAGATGAGGTCTTAACCACACCTCATCTGCAGCCCTTCTGCACAGGGACATCCTTCCGCCCTGGGCCAGAGCTTAACCGTAAAGTAGAATGGCTGTTTTACGCAGCTTGCTTCTCTCCGCCACCTTCGCTTTATTATCTTCGTGTTTTCTCTCCTGGCCTTCTCCTCTGCCTCAGAAAGCACTTTGTTCAAAATCTTTGATTCTGCATGTTGCACACGGAAGTGCCGTGTGAGAAGCGGTGGACTGTGGTTTTGTAACCTGCCTTGATTAGGTTGTAGAGTTATGTCCCAGCTTGTGTGGCGTACTAAACATTTACAGGTCAGCAAGTCTGCAGTGCTGTACAGTTGTCTTGTTTTATGGAGCTGGGCCTTTTGCACTCTTTATTGTATTACGGGCCCTCATCATCCTCAGCAAGAAGAGGACCACCCGCCGTGTCTGTCGATTCAGCGAAAGCAATGGCTGGTAAAGGCCACACGCAGTGGCCCCCAGAGACCGTCCAGCCAAAGCCTTTAGAAAAAATTGATTTGCGTATTTTTCATGCCGATGTTATATCCTTTAACAAGATCCCTCATTGTTCTCTATCCCAGAGAGCACTGTGCAGAGAGTCTGACCCAGAAGTTAGAAGACCTCAGGTCTGGCTCTGGTGCTGCCTCTAAAAGCATGTTCATGGACAAGCGCCGGGCCTTGTCTATGAAACGGTTCAGAGATGAGCTCTAAGGTCGGCTCTTCTGCAACTCTCAGGATTCTCAGGTGCCTTTGTCACGTGCTCTGGCATTTCCAGTCTGCGTCCTCTTCTTGGGTCGCAAAGGACTAGGTGCTGTGTAGGAAGGCTCATGTTCATTCTGCAGGAGGTAGCGCCAGAGTTTTTAAGGAGCAGTTTATACCCGTAGTTCATCACCAAATCCCAACATCTTTAGGAGTGAATTGAAAGGTGAACAGGCTTCTCACAAAAGAGGAGATGCCAATGGCCATTAAGTGAGAAAGTGCTCAATATCATTACTCACTAGAGATATAAAAATTAACCCTCAGTGAGAGGCACCTGCACACCCACCAGAATGGCTAAAGTAAAAAATCTGACAATAGCAAGTTTCACCTAGGATGCAGAGCAACTGGAACTCTCATACATTTCTGGTGGAGTGCATCATGGTAAAAAACATTCTGAAAAAAAGCTTTGTAGTACTTCTAAAGCTAAATTTACACTACTCTGTGACCCAGCAATTGTGTTCCTACGTTTATATTTTAAAAAAACAATTCCATATGTCAACCTAAATGCGTGTACAAGAACTTTCTTGGTAGCTTTATTTATAGTAGCCAAACAGGAAACAATCCAAGTGTCCATCAGCAGAATAATGCATAAACAGATGTTGATGTATTCATGTAAATGAAATACTACACACCAAGAAAACGGAATGAACGGCTATGGGTAACAACATGGGTGACTCTCACAGCATTATGGTCCGAGAAAGAAACCAGATATAAAAGGATACATACTGTGTGGTTCCATCAACGTGGAGTTTAAGAACAGGTAAAACCAGGCAAAAGTGATAGAAACTAGAATAGTGATGACCTCTGGTATGAGAGGACATTGACTGGGAAAGGGCACGAGTGATGCGAATGTTCTATGTCTCCATCTGGAGGACAGATATATGTAGATGGATACGCAAGTAGAAAGTCGCTGAGCTGCCCATAGAGACTTGTTCACTTATTGTATAGTAGGGGCCCAATGCATGAATTGGTGCACCTTTGGACCGTGAGGCTGCAGTGACCCATCCTCCACACTCCCGCCCTGCCCCTCCTGCCACGGTCCTTGGTCCCAGGTCTCCTGGCAGCCTCGCTCCCGCTGCCTCCGCTCCTACATGCTGACGGGGGCCCACTCGCACCCGCTGATGGCGTGGAGCAGTTGGGGCCAGCAGTTGGGGCCAGCACCAGCAGCGGGTGTGAGCAGGGCCGGTGCCATTAGTGAGTGTGAATGGTGGCTGCTGTCTGATCACCTCTCAGGAGCAGAGGTAGGTGGAGAAGCCCTAGGGGCAATCAGGGCCACAAGCGATGAGACCGGCACCAGGCATTGGCAATGGGTGTGAGCGGCGGCTCCAGCGCAGCCATGGGTGCAAACGGGGCGGCACCAGCAGCAGGTACAAGTGCTGGGCAGGACCGCAGTGTGTGGGAGCAAAAAATTTTCAGTAACCACCAGAGGCTTGCCCCAATGACAGCAACTGGCGCTCCACCTTTTGTCTGGCACCTGCACTCACCTGCTCCACTATCCCACCATGGCCGATGCCCACAATGTTCCGCACTCTGCCACCTGCTGCCGAAGCCCGCCATGTTCCGTGCGCTCCCCCTGGTGGTCAGCGCACGTCATAGCAACTGGTTGTTCAGTTGTTGCACTGTTTGGTCTATTTGCACATTAGGGCTTTATATAGATAAGCTTATGCCCCAATCAAAACAATTGAAAAGAAAGGTGGGTTTGAGTGAGTCTCCTGTGTGTGATCCCATGCACTTGGTGTTCTGGGTCTAGGAGCAGTGGGGCAGTGGGGGTGAGGGGAACCAGAGGGAAATAGTTTTCATCATGGCATTTGTTAGAATGTCTCTCTTGGATTGGTCCAGAGCCAGTGGTGTGGGCGACTTCTTTGAGAAGCAGAGCAATTCAAATTTTATAATAAGGAATCTGGAGCTCAGGTGTGCCACTCTTCTTTCTAGGAGGCTCCAGTCTAGAGGTTTACTCCCAAGTATGACTTTAGATGGCTTTTATACACAGGAGTGGCAGCTAGAGAGACTGCCCAAGCTCTGAAGACACTGGCCCAGGCTGCCCGTGGAGTGGCTGCATCGACGAGTGACCCTGCAGCTGCACACGCCATGTTAGATTCTGCTCGCGATGTGATGGAGGGCTCGGCCATGCTCATCCAAGAAGCCAAGCAGGCTCTGATTGCTCCTGGAGATGCGGAGAGTCAGCAGAGGCTGGCCCAGGTGAGGCCCGGAATGGTGGTCATCACTAAAGTGGATGTGTTAGCAGGCTCCCTCCTGGGCATTCTTCTTCTGGTGTGAACACTTACTCAGTGGGTGTTTCCAGGACCTTCCATAACAATGCTACCCTTACCTACATAATACTTACTTTTGAAAAAAAAATAGTATTTTTTTAATGATTTCAGAGAGAGAGAGAGAGAGAAACATCAATGATGAGAGATAATCATTGATTGTCTGCCTCCTGCACACCCCCTACTGGGGATCGAGCCTGAAACCCGGACATGTGCCCTGACCAGGAATCAAACCCTGACCTCCTGGTTCATAGGTCGACGGTCAACCACTGAGCCACACCAGCCAGCCTTAATACCTACTTTAGTAAGTCTTGCCTAGTAGCCAACATAATGTGCCAACAGAGAGTATGGGGGACTTTACTCTGTTGAAATCTGCCCTTGGAGCTTTAGGAGTCAGGACACAACCTGTTTGCTTTGGGCCTACATATGCTCGAAGGTATTCCGCTTCCTAGCCTGCGAGATAAGGTAGATGTACTTGCTCTGACCACTCGGAGTTTTAAACTCTGACTCTCTCCTGCCTCTTAGGAGGAGTCTTCAACTACCTGATGCACCTAGTTGGTTAGAGACCTCCTGGGCGAAGTTCTACACCAGTGACTAGATTGGCATAACCCACATCTTAAGGTCTTGCCCTTTAACTGAGGATTCCAAAGAGTAAAAACAGGGGGCCCTCACACTTGCTTGAAAGGCATCCTGTGGGCGCCTCCAGGTGGGTCTGGAAGTGCTCGGAGCGGGCTGCCTGCCCTCGGGCAGTGAGGCTGGGGGCTGATGACTCAGAGGGTCGCTGAGCAGGAATCAGCCACAGCCCCATGAACTGTGACCCAGAGAACTCCAGGCCTGCTTCCACCTCTCTGATTTCTGCAGGGCTCTCAACAGGGAAGCTCTTTCTGTTTCTCTTGGTATCAGACATCTTTGTTTAGCACCTGACATGATATTGGCAAGCTCAGAGTTTGAATCGAGGAGTTAAGACTTAGCCTGGCTTTGGGGAAAAGCAGGGTGTACTGTCTCAGTGTGTCATACCCTTTGCCAAGACAGGATATTTACCACAGGGAGAGGCCAGAGGAGGAGATTTAAGGGTAAACAGTGTCAGGAAGATGCTGGTGGACCATTTCCCCATCTTGTTTCAGCTCTGCATACTGTCACTGCTCATTCCCAACACGTGCAAAAATGTACGGAAAGCCGCTTTCTTACAGAGCTTTTCTCCTTCCGTGTACGCAGGTGGCCAAGGCCGTCTCACACTCCCTGAATAACTGTGTGAATTGCCTCCCCGGGCAGAAGGATGTGGACGTGGCCTTGAAGAGTATCGGGGAGTCCAGCAAGAAGCTACTTGTGGACTCGGTGAGAGGTTTGGGGTTGGGAAGGGGCTTCGGGGAATGGAGCTCACTGGGGTCTTCTCTCCCCCAGGGGTTCTCTGAGAGCCAACCTCTCCTTTAGGAGGCTGCTCTTCCTGCCTGTCTGCCTTTTCCTTGTTTGGCTTTCTGCTCAGTGAAGTTTCCAGGTGGAGCTTTTAAAGTTCACTTTTTCTTGAAACCCATTTGCCATTTGCTCTTGGGACATCCCAGTGAGACAGGAAAGGGGGGAGTAGGTGATCATCCGACTTGTTATCAGAGCATCTGAGACAATGACGATCAGGCAATGGAGGGAGATGTGTCCCGAGATTCACTAAAGGAGAGGTAGTGTGAGGGGTTTCACCTGGGACCTGTTTCCTTCCCTGTTCTGTGAGCCTCCTTCTGAGAGGCGTGTGCCTGTTTATCTTTGTTTCTTTTCTGTCTGGTGCCCGGCACCTGCCAGGTGTGCAAGCAGTGCATGGGGTGTGACAGCGAGAGTCTAGCCTCTCTCTGCAACTTTTCATATACAGTCATAGTTCTGCTGGTGACGGTTCTGTTCTGTAGCCAAGCTATATTATGAGCAAAAGCCACTCATAAAAATGGATGGCTGTTAGTTTGGAGGAATAGGAGTGGGAGGGTACTGGCATCAGTGTTTTAGTTCTGAAGAGCTAAAGGTTTGAGAGCTTCCGCCTAAGAGAGACAACAGAGAGTTGTGCTTCAGAGAGTGAATCCTGGAGGCAGATTGCCCAGATGTGAGTCCTGACTGAGCCACTTCGGAGACCATAGCCCCTGAGGATGGCTGTCTTACTGTTTTTAGAACCACAGTGTCTAGCACTGAATAGGTATTCAACAAATGTAAATGGGTGAATGAATGCATATATGTTGAAGGTCAAATTTAACATGAGCTCAGGCCACACAGAGCCTTCAGTCTCAGTGACTTAAACGCATCCCTGGAGAATCTGTCTTCGTCCACAGTCCCTTCCTCTATCTCTCTCATGCAAAGGGAACTTCTCACGGGCTGTGCCTTTTGTTCCCCACAGTTACCTCCAAGCACAAAGCCGTTCCAGGAAGCCCAGAGCGAACTGAACCAAGCAGCGGCCGACCTGAACCAGTCTGCTGGGGAAGTGGTCCATGCGACCCGCGGGCAGAGCGGGGAGCTGGCTGCAGCCTCCGGGAAGTTCAGTGACGATTTCGATGAATTCCTCGATGCTGGCATTGAGATGGCGGGCCAAGCTCAGGTGTGTGTGTGTGTGGTGGGGGGCAGTCTGGAACTGACCCCTCACCTCTCTACTCCAATGGACAGGCCACCCTTGAGGCCGATTGGGCAAATAGGAACGGGGAACCTGTCCACAGGCTACCCTGTTGCGTTCTTTTTGCCGCTTAGGAAGCTCCGTGATCTCACCGGAGTGGCATCCCCAAGATGCTATCAGCTTCTGTGTGAGGTGATTCTTGGAGATGGGGAACGATTCCCACAGACCTCCAACAAAATGCGTCACTTTATTTACATCTTTTGGAGGGAGGGTGGTGAGAGGAGGGGGGAACATGTTTAGCCGAGATTAGTATAGCTCCACATCCTGTGCTTTGAGTGCGGTAATAGAGTAAAAGGCCGTGTTGTTGAGGTTCGGCGGGCCCATCTAAAGGGACGGTATCTAATACTGAGTCAGAGGATTAAAAATCACCTCCTCCAGACGAACAGATAAACTCCTGGTTTAAAGCAAGGGAGCATGACTGGTCTGGTGCCAGCCTGCGGAGCTGTTTCCCCCGCGCTCCTGCCATCTCCCTAACAGAGCCACCCAGGGTGCTTCTTGCTCTGTTATCTACAGAGGGTGAGAAATGGGCCCTCTCCCGGGTCAGGAACTTGTGGGTTGCAGTCAGCTCTGACTGTTGAGACAGGGCTGGCCGCCTGTGCCAGGCTGAGACGGACGGGCCCCTTGACAACTCCAGCATTGTTGAGCAAGACGCTGGCCTGTGACCTGGCCTGTGCACTGTGCGCGTGCTCGCGCCCCCCTCCCTCCCCCTCCCTCTAGTGCCTCTACTTGTGAGATAGCACAGCTCTTGGCTGACCCACTTGGGGAGGAATTTCTGTCCTGTTTTGCAACTCTTGGTCTGGGTGTCTGTCTGGGGAAGCGTAGACACCAGTCAGTGTCCCAACAAGTTAGGCATCTGCAAACTAGTTGGGCTTAATTCAATCTATGTAGATACCTTGCTTCTATCCCAGGACGCTGCTCCCAGCTCTCTGACGGCTTGCCAGGAGTGATGGAGCATCCCTAGTTACTCCGGCCCCTCTTGACCTTTCAGACCAAAGAAGACCAGATCCAGGTGATCGGGAACCTCAAGAATATCTCTATGGCATCCAGCAAGCTGCTGTTAGCTGCCAAGTCTCTCTCTGTGGACCCAGGAGCCCCCAATGCGAAAAACCTCCTCGCTGCAGCTGCAAGGTGAGAGCGGAATGAAATGGGCTTCTCGTGTGTTGATAAGCAGGGTCAGTGTTTGCGGATATGCTGGCATCCTGCTGCTTTTGCTGAGCAAAGGATTGGTGTCATCCTGGTGCTGTCAGAGGGGGAGCCCAGAGTGGCGGAGACGCTAGGGTTTCAGTAAACTGGCTCATTTTCATGTGCTTTCCCGTTTGCAGGAACCTGTCTTCTCCTCCAGCCTTTTCCGCTGGCCTTGCTTAGACTTAAGACCCTCAATGATTTATAAGTCGATTTTTAAAAAAAGAGTGTTATGTTTTTCAGATTATGAAAGCAATATATGCGTGTGGAAAAACAACTCAGAAAATACTGGAAAATATTTTTTTAAAAAAGAAAAGAAAATGATACTCAACTAGCCATTCCTCATTTCTTGAGCACTTGCCTGTCCGCCTGGCAGCAGTGTTAGATGGACGGAAACATGTTCAGTCTGCCCCATGCAGAGGGATTCTTGTTTAGGGTGAACGGGGTGGCCGTGGGAGTAAATAGTTCTTGGAAATACATTAAAACAGGAATCTGCGTTTTGGATGATGTCATTGTTCTTCTTTCCTGTTGTTCCCACCCAGGAAGTGGGTGATAGAATACAGTGCCTGCCCCAGGGCCCTGTGGCTATGAGTTTGGTAACCAGTGAGCGAAGGCTAGTGTGCAGAGAAACTCATGACCACCAGGAAATTTCTCACCTCACTCTCCTGACCTGAATGGGGAGGGCGTTTGCTGCTGCTGTGGTGGTGTGGGCAGGTTTTCTTGACATTACTTGGCATCCTCACGTGTACAGGAAAGCGGGCAGCAGGAAGAGATTAAATGCAAAACCATTAGGATCTAAAGCCTAATTGGGAACTTTTCAAAATGGGCAGATGACTGGTTTTTAAAAAGCATAGCTTCAATTCTACATTGTTAAACTTGGTCTTATGAGTTTACTCATTTGTTTTTCTATGGCTTTCTCTCCTGGGAGCTCAAAGGCTGTTTTTTAAGTTGTCAGAGTCAGGAGGCCCGAATTACAGTCCAGGCTTTATTGCTTACTAACTAGGTTACACCGTAGGGTCCCTCACCTGCCTAAACTTTCCCGTCTGCAAAGTGGGGGTGTGCACATCATCCTGAAGGTCTTCTCAGTTCTCAGGGCATGAGATACCATGGTACTAATAGTGAAAACCTGCCTCTGGTCCCCGCATGGCTTGTAGTGCTATTTTTTTTTGGGGGGGGGGGGGGGAGGGGAGGATTAGACATATCAGGGCAGTTCCTCAGAAAATCCTCGAGTTTCTTCATTTATTCCCAAATACATACTTTAGCTTCAAACAGTAGCTAGAGCCATTAGGAGACTGGAAAAATATCCTGACGTCTCCCCACTTCCATCTTATGCTGTGTGTTGTGATAGTTTGAGTGAGTCTCTCCCAGGGCCGGGGCGGGAGGGGGATATGTGTGCTGTGCTGAGCAGCTGTTTCTGGTATAAAACCCTCCAGTGATTGTTCTTTTTTTCTACAAAGAACCTTAGGATAAGGCAATTGACATTTCCAGGTATCTGATCGCAGATGTTTTTCATTATCTTCAGTTTTTTGCATCATTTCAGAATTACAGTTTTCAGCTTAGAATGTATTGTTCACTCTCTTAAATTGTGGGAAGAAGGGGAGAGTAAGAACTGGCCTTTCAAAAGCCAGATAAGGAAGGAAACGCAGACCCCCGCACCACCACCACCACCACCACCAAGAAATGTTGCGGTGACCTGGCTCTGTGGGGACCTGGAGGCCCCCTGGTGGTGACATTGAGGAAAGGCTGGCAAGACTTTAGGTGAAAAAGCTTTCTTTGCCTGTGTTGTCCTGGCTTTCAGCAGTCTACCGGGAGTTCCCAGCCTGTTGGTTTTATAGCCAGGTCAGCACTTAAAAATCATTATGTGAAATGATTATCTCAGGACGGAACTGCTGCGAGAAGATGCTGGCACATTCCTGCTGGCTTCTTGGCACGTGCTGGCAAGCCCTGCTCCCGGGGTGGTTTCCCAGCCAAGCTCCCAGGAGGCCAGGTGAGTCAGGCAGCCGCCTCTTGGTAAAGCTCTCCCAGGTTGGGCTGTATTCATTACCCACATTTGTACCACATGCCGGATGTGGGATAGAGCAGGCGCTGGGCGTGCATTATGGATAAGACAGGCATGGCCCTGCTGGAGTTTGGGCAGGTGGCATATACCAGGAGCCTGAGCCATCTCGGCCTCCCAGTGGTGCTGAGCTTAGGTTCACTTGCAGGTAAGCAGCAGGGATCGGATCACTGTGGCCCTCATTTCAGCCCCACTGCCTTCCCAGCCCTAGAGACAGCCAGTCCCTTCATCTGGGCCTTCCTTCCAGTTGTTGGTCTCCTCTAGAATGTTCTCTTCCCTTTATCCAAATCAGGGTCACACTCAGGCCTGACCCCAGTCCACGTGGAGCCTTCCCTGCCATGTGGAACCCGTGCCCCTGGTGAAGGCCTTCATTACTTTTGTGCTCCCTGTGAGTCTGGCATGCATCTTGCCCCCCAAGGTTCAGGATCCATTGTGGCCTGCCTGGTGTCGTACCCCCAGCACCTTCTCTGTGCCTTGTCTAGTCATTGTCTTGCCTCTTCAACCAGACTTCAATTGTATTTTTATTTTCCTGGAGCTAAAATGCCTGGTCTTATTTACTTTATTTTTTATCTTTATTGTTGAGATTTTTACAGATGTTTCCCCTTTTCCCCCTCTGGCCCCCCTCCTCCCAGGTCCTGCCCCACCCCAGGCCTTCACCACACTATTGTCTGTGACCACAGGGAATGCATATATACATATAAGTTCTTTGGTTAAGCTCTTCCTGCTCCTCTCTCCCTCCTTCCTTCTGAGATTCATCAGTCTGTTCCATGCTTCCATGCCTTTAGATCTATTTAGTTGGTCAGTTTATTTTGTTAATTAGATTCCACATATAAATGAGATCATGTGTTATTTGTCTTTCTCTGACTGGTTTATTTCAGTTGGCATAGGTGTGTCTCTATGTTGCCTCAAAGGGTAAGAGATCCATCCTTTTTATAGATGCGCTAGAGGCTTGGTGCACGAAATTTGTGCATTTGGGGGGGGGGGGTGCATCCCCCCAGCCTGGCCTGTGCCCTCTCACAGTGTGGGAGCCCCTCGATGAATTGCCCCAAAGAGGTAGGTCGGAGACGGGGGTCCAGCCTCTGTGCCTCAGGATCCCAGGCCTTGCTGTGTGGAGCCACGGGCCCTGCCTCCGCGTACGCAGTGTCAAGCCCCCACGCACATGCGCCCACTGCGCACACAGCCTCCTGGTGATCGCTCTTTGCAGCGTGAGGGCATCACAGCATGAGGGCGTGACGACCACATAGGCTTTTATTAATAGGATAGTATTCCATTGTGTAGATGTACCACAGCCTTTGTATCTGCTCATCTGCTGATGGGAATTTAGGATGTTTCCAGATCTTACCTATTTTAAATAACACTGCTATGAACATATAGGTGCAAATATTCTTTCTGATTGGTGTTTTGGGTTTCTTAGCATATATTCCTGGAGGTGGGATCATTGGATCAAACAACAGTTCAACTGTGTAATTTTTAAGTCCTGAGCCTTGTGCATGCAAGATGCTGGAAAAACTGCAGGTGGATTTTGGTTTGCTATTTACCCCCTCCCTAAGCACCTCATCCCTTGAGGGAGGGAAATGTCTGGTGTTGCTTTTTTCCCTCCAAGCTTCTTATGGGATATTTAGTGCCTTAACTACACAATCAAAAGCGCAAATTGGTGATTTTCTTCTCTCATTCCTAATCCAGTTCCATGTCTAGCTAAAATTTCCCACCAGAGCTCCCAAACTTTAGGTAAATCAACTCAGTATCTCTAAACACTAAATGATTTGTATGTCAGAAAGCCCCCTTTTAACCTCTGAGGTTGTAGATCCCAATTTTTTAAAAACTGAGACTGGCTAGATATGCCTAGATAAAGAATAACACGCAAGAGAATTCTATCTATAGATGATGGAATTATGGTCATTTAACTTTTTTATGTTCTTAAAAATAAAGTTGCATAGATTTGATCATTTTAAATATTGTAGGAAAGAATAACTACAGTTTAGGCCTATTGGGATTTATATAGAACAGATGCTGCTAATTTGGGCCAAATTTTTATTGATAGTATAAGTTGGTTGATTCATAACTTTTTAGTAGATTTACTGAAATTTTAAAATAAAAATGTAAACCCCTAGCTGGTTTGGCTCAGTGGATAGAGCATCGGCCTGCAGACCAAACGGTCCCAGGTTCAATTCCGGTCAAGAGCACATGCCCGGGGTTGCGGGCTCAATCCCCAGTAGGGGGCATGCACGAGGCAGCCAATCAATGATTCTCTCTCATTATTGGTGTTTCTTTCTCTCTCTTTCTCTCCCTTCCTCTCTGAAATCAATAAAAAAATATTTTTAAAAAATGTAAAATCACTGTAAACATCCTATTAATAAAAACCTATGTGGTCATCACGCCCTCATGCAGTGACGCCCTCAGGCCACAGCGAGCGACACCAGGAGGCTGCATGTGTAGTGGATGCATGTGGTTGGGTGGGGCTGTATGTATGCGCGGGTGGGCGGGTGCTTGACGCTGCATGCATGGCGCAGAGGCAAGGCCAGTGGCTCCGGCCTACCTCTTTGGGGCAATCCATCGAGGAGCCCCAGATGGGTGGGTGGGGCCTACCTCATTGGAGCAATCGATTGTGGGGTTCCCGCACTGTGAAAGGGCACAGGCCAGGCTGGGGGACTACCCCCTTCCGCCCCCCCGAGTGCATGAATTTTGTGCACTGGGCCTCTAGTTTTTATGTATTTACAGTTGTAGGCTCATACTGTTTATACTGTTTTGTAAATTTTACTTTACTTAATTATGTGTCATGAATATTCTTTTATGGCATTAGGCTTATACTATTATACAGTGTGGGGCAAAAGTAGGTTTATAGTTGTTCATATGAAAAATAATACATAATTAAATAATAATACAAAATAAACTCTGTTTTGCTTACAACTGCAAACCTATTTTTGCCCCACCCTATACATTATGACTTTTAATGGGCACCCAGGATTCTGTTGTGAACAATACATTTATTTAGTCAATCCTTTATCATGGTGTATTTGTGTTGCCTCTAATCTTTTGTTCTTGTAAATAACGGCTGTAGTTTGAAACATAATATTATTTTTCATTGTCGCATCTATATAACCATTTGCCTCTGGGCTACCTAGTTGACGATTTGGCTGTGTAATCCAGAGGCTAAAATGAGTGATGTGGATAAATGATACTTAAATCATGCTCTTCGGTCGTGGATCACTGTCACCCAAGTGGCTCGTTCAGACTGCAGTGTTGTGCAGGCACTTTTATGGATTTTCTAACCACAAACTCAGTCTGTTGGGGTTTTTTTGTTGTTGTTTTTAACTCCGAAATTTTTATTTGAAAAAAAATTTACATCTACAAAATAGTTAAAAATAAGACAATGAACAGTGATATATTCTCTGGATTCATCAATTATAAATCCTTAGTTTTTAATTGGAAAATCTTCACGTTAAAGGTAGGTTTTTTAAAAGTGCAGATAAATAGGAAACACCGAGAGAAATCAGTGAAACGGAAAGCTGTGTGATGTTCTCCGAATGATCAGGTCATCGCAGTTCAGGACTCTCTTCCCTTTGTCATGTTGGCATCGTCAGCCTGTCCACTGGGTGCATCTGAAGGCGGCCACCCTGAACGTGGGGTGGGACCCTCTGAGGGACGCTTCTGGTGGGTACTCACGGGTGCCCCTCCAAGTGGTCAGAACTAGGGACTGCCCTGCCATCCCAGGGGTCCTTGTTTTGCTTTGCACCATGGAGCTCACAGTACTTCCCAGTGAGGCCGTAATTAAGCACTTTTCCCCAAATAAATAAACCATTAGAGTTAGTGTGGCAAAAATCCGTGTTCGGGGTTCTTTCTTGAGTTCCGGAGTGATTTCCTTCTTCCCCTCACCCTGGCTAAATTTTAAAATTCAAAGCATATCTCCTCATCAAGTAATTAAGCTGATTACCACTGTACATTCCAACATCATTTACATCTAATTTGATATTCTGTGGGAAGCTGCAAAGTGAATTTAACTAATAAAATGAGCTATCTTTTATATTAGGCAGTGTTAATAATTAACAGCAATATGTGCCCTATTTTGTTTTTGTTGTAGTTGTCTGCTAGCTGCAGTGGTTAGTAACCATGAATAGGTTTCAGGCCCTGCCAGAAGTGTGGACTGGTTATGACCCTGCTGAAAAGAGTTTGAGTTAGATAGGCATGGGTTTCCGTCTGTGTCTGCTCCTTACTCGTAGCAGCCCCTTAGGGAATGATCTCAACTCTGTTTTTTTTTTTAATTTATTAAACACAAAGGTATTCAGTTTTAAGAATTAGTATAAAGCTATAGCAATCAAAGTGGTGTGGTATTGGCGAAGGGTTAGACACATAGATCAGTGGGAAAGAATAAAATCCAGAAGTAGATCTACACAAATATAGCCAATTGATTGTCGACAAAATTGCAAAACCAATTCAATGGAGAAAGGATAGCCTTTTAAACCAATGGTGCTGGAATAATTTGAATTCCAGTCCTTGAAAAAAAAATCTGGGCTGCCTTTTAAGTTCTAAGAAAAATAGAAACACATGTAAAATCAATCATACAAGTATTAGTATTAACAAAGAAAGTTGCTATTTTAAAGAATAATTTTGAGATAGCATTTAGGAACTAGTCAATTATATAGAATTTAGTGGAAAGTGGGGATTTAAAAATTATAGACAGAGTTTACTACTATATGTCACTGTGTCTAAAAATATACAAGATATTCCAAACTACTCCAAGGCTACCCAAAATAGCCTTGTTCTGATAATGTTATTCTTTTGGGGCTCCTCATGATCAGTGTTAATATGATCTCTTTGCTTTTTGCAACATTGTTGTGAATTCTTTCTTATGAATATATTATAAGATGGTCATACTGCCTTAGGAGAACTTTCAATACCATTTACGGGTAAATCAAATGGATAATTGGAAGCAAGGTAAGGGGTCTCCTTCTGTCTTTCCTGGGAGTGGGTTTTTTTTTTCCTGGTTGTTTAAATCCTTATAGTAGAGCTCTACTGGGGTCCCCAAGGCTATACAGTGAATTCATTGTATTTCTAATGAACCTGCAAAGTATCCTTGGAGAAGTTACTGCTGATTTTTTTTTAAACAAAAGCACCCCATGTTTTCTGTTCTGGCACAGAGCTGTGACAGAGAGCATCAATCAACTCATCACACTGTGCACCCAGCAAGCACCCGGCCAGAAGGAGTGTGACAATGCCCTGCGGGAGCTCGAGGTGGGTCCCAGACAGGCCTCTGAGCATTCAAGAGTGTGTCTGTCTGTCCTCTGCCCATGGGGTCAGTTCCTTCTCCTCTGTGCTGTCTTTTATCTTCCTGGGAGACTATCAAGGCCAAAGTTCCATCCACGTGGGAGGAATGAAGAAAGATTAGATTTGGTGGGATTACCATCCCTGCTTCCCCTTTTTCCACTAGGGTGAGAGTTATTTTGTTAAAGGATTCTTTATTTCAAACTGAAAGAGACCTATGGTATTGGGTGTAGGTTGAAGATGAGCAAGCTCTACCTGAAAAGTTTGGGAGAGGTTATTCTGAGGCATTTGAGAGAAGCTGAGATAGATGTGCTTTCTGAGTAAAAATGATTTCCCCATATATTTTATTTTGTAATATGTAAGGACCACATAAAACAAAACCCAAAAGTGGTACTCATACCATATGGCCAAGGTGCCCATGGGGTAGAACACAGCGTGGGTGCTTTTACATTTATATTCATACTTATGGTTTATTTCTAATTTAAAATTGGTTTATGCCCAACAGTATGCCTACTTGTATGTAGAGCAGTCTTAATCAATCTAGGTTCTTCTGAAACAGCTAAATGGATGTCTCAGTAGTTATGGGTTGGTTGTACCCAATGTACCTTGAGTTTTCTGGATGATTAACATGGATCTGGCCTGGTGGGAATACCTCCATGCCAGTAGGGGCTTTGATTGAGGCTCAGTCTGACCATGGCAATAGGCCATTGTGAGCAGGCGGAAGTGCTGGAAGTGAAAAGTGGCTTCGTACGGGACTGAGGCATTCTGAAAACTGTGGAGAGTGTTTCCTGCGTTGGGTGAATTATTTCTCAATTCCAGTCTGTTCATGTTTGCAAATATAAATATGTAGGCTGTTGATCTAAATGAATTCTTTTGGCCTAGGTGCAAATGGATGCCTTAATGGTATCCTTGGTTGCCAAAATTATGACTATTTCAGAATTGCTGTTGCTAAAACAATTTTGATTATACAAGGGGTGAGAGGAGATTCTTCAATGAAATGAACTCCATTATGCACCCTCTTTCCCTCATATCTCTGAGTAACTCAGCAGTTTCTACCATGACTGCCACGCAACCTTTTGCAACGTAAATGACCCTGTCTTTCTGCTGGCTGTGCCCCAAAGGATGCTGGGTCCTCGTGCACATTTTCTCTCAGCGGGGAGGAGGTTGAATGACTGTACCTCCAGACTTTCCAGCTTCGAAGGTCATTATAACATGAAAGCTAGGGATCACTTTCAGTGAAGTGGAAACAAAGACAGAAGAGACAATCCGTATATGCAGTTCCTTGATGGGGACCTAAGCAAGAGGGGACATTTTCTATAGTGTTCAAATGTAAATAAAAAGAAGCAAACCATCCCACTGAGCATTTTTTTTGCGGGGGGGGAGAGGGGAGTTACCTTCTTTCAGGCCTACCATGAAAAGGTTCCAGAACTGAAAACCACAGGCTCTACTAATCATGAAGAAATGGTTGTGTTCTTAAAATTTAAACTCCTTGGAGTTATCCAGCAAAGAAATTGTACTGATGTACCATAAATATGTTGCCTTGCATTAACTTACAGATTTCTTTAAGAAAAAATTCTCCCTGCCCTGTAGATACCGTGCTTCTCTGTTGTAATTGAAAATAAGATCCTCCTCTCCATCAATAATAACCTGAGACACACACGCACACACCCACTCCTCCATTCAGTGTTGTGTGTTTAGCCGGAAATCTGATGTCATGGATACTTTGGTATAAATTCCTTTCAATTACCTGGGTCAATGAGTGATCATGACCAGAATCCTGTGCAGGGAGGGAAGTTGATTGCTGGTATGTTAGGTTGAATTTTTCTTGTTCTGTAATACGTGCGTGCTTTTTAAGTTGTGTTCTCCTTCTGTAGACTGTCAAGGGGATGTTGGACAATCCTAATGAACCTGTTAGTGACCTCTCTTACTTTGACTGCATTGAGAGTGTGATGGAAAACTCCAAGGTAAGCCGGCCTGTGCTCTTAACATTCCTCCTCGGTGTGGGAGGGGCTCAGACGTGCTTCCAATGCATCTGCCCGTAGCTGCTCTGTATTGCTGCACGTGTCATAAAGTCTTCTCCTGTAGCCCTGGGCTCATGTGCTTCTCTAAACATGACCCTGCACCAGATTCATCTCGGGATCTTTCCTGTTAAACACAGAATGCAAGGCCCCCCCCTCCCCCGCTTGAGTTTCTGATTCAGTAGATCAGAGGTAGGGCTGAGATTGTACATTTTGGACAAGTTTCCAGGTCCTGCCCCTGAGGTCCAGGGGCCACACATTGAGAGCCACTGCTTCCACCATATCACAGATGGGTCTCACTGTGAACCGAATCATGTATTTTCTTTACCTGGGATTGAACTCTTGGGGAAAGCCCTTCAGTGACCTTGGCTTATATGAGCCCCTCTTCTGTGTCCTCCTTGCCATCCATCCATCCACGGCAGCCATTCTCAAAGAGAGTGAAACTGTGGGGGACGTTTTTGGATGTGGGTAGAAAAATCTAAGGTAATACAACGGTTTGTGCCCCACCCCCCAACCTTAACCTTATTCAACAAAATCTTATTTCTTAGTAATTAATTTGACGTGGGTGGCAGTTATGGGGAAATGTTAGGAGTAATAATTTTTAAAAGGTTGAGAAACCCATGATGTTAATATCCATGCTTTTGAGAATGCCAGAATCTGGTTAAAATGAAATGCGAGCGAGATGAATGGATACTGAGCAGTGGCAGTCTGGCTTTGCTTGTTCACATCACTTGACATTAGCCTCAGGGAGACATCTCTATTGGTGGTGTCCGGAGAGCCTGCTTTGCCTTGGGCGAAGACTAGGGTTTGTCCTGTCCAGCGTTCTTTATGGAACGATGGGTTGTCTAAGGGAGGATACATATTTTTCCCGTACTTAGAGCCAAAGAGGGATGCAGAGTTAGGGAGAGGAAAATACTGTATCTGAAAATACCCTCTAACTTCTGTGCTTTGCAAGTCCTTAAGGAAGCTGGATTATTTTCTATCTCCAAACAATTTTAGGGAGTTTCTTTTTCTTTCACCCAGCCAAGGCGGCTTATTGACAAATGAAGAGCTCTGCCTTGCATTCTAGACTTAGCAATCCCATTGCCTCTCCAAGGGGTTGTGTTGAACAGCCTTCCGTTCCAACATCTGTTATCCTGGAAGGTAGAACCAGCCCTTGGGGGCCTGGTGAGGCCCACAGAAGACAGAACACCAGACAAGGGGCAGGTACCCTGCCTCTGCCCATGACCTTCTCTGTGACCTTGTGCCTGACCTCTCTGGGTCGGATTCTGAATACTAAAATCCCCTTTAGCTGCTATTTTAAAGACCTCTGAAGAAAATATACCAATGATGTTCAAAATATGGGAAAATATAATATTTAGGAAACCTTATTAGTATTCAGATTATATAAGCTTCATAAAGACATTTAAATTTTACTGTAAATAAGTAAGATAATACCAGGAGGAGTGTGTCTTCTGCTTTCTGGATGTGACTTCATCTACAGCTCAATGGATGTGTCTGATTTTTGTATTCTGGGAATTAAGAGTTCCCAGTCCAGACCATTCCCCTGTGGGATGCCCTGTATAGATTTTACTTTATTGACCTGAGTATATTTACTGTTTCTTCTTGAGATAGAGATAACTTTTGGGTAAAAGGTTTATATTTTTATTATTCAATTCTCTTTATGGAACAGAAACAACATAATTGTCTTAAATCCTTTGTTAATGCAAATAAAGGGAAATAATGGCCAATATTGTAAATTAGGCATCTTTGAATGTTAAAGTTGCAAGTATAGTTTCCTTTACCCCATGGTTTGAAGAATGCTGGTCAGAGAATATTGTTGGTTATTTGTTTTGCAGGTTCTGGGCGAGTCGATGGCAGGGATTTCGCAGAATGCCAAGACCGGGGACCTTCCTGCTTTTGGGGAGTGTGTAGGGATTGCTTCCAAGGCTCTCTGTGGGCTGACAGAGGCGGCAGCTCAGGTAAGGGACTGGTTGGTCCCCCTCCCCTGCAGTGCAGCCTGTGTCCTGTGCAGACTAGGGGAGGACCAGATCCCTGTGGGAGGCATAGGGGAGCTCCAGATGAGTTGTTTGTGTTTGTTTTTCTGTTTTGTTTTGTTTTTGCGGGTGGGGGGGGGGGGGGTGGGATAGGCATTACATAATTCAAATTCTCCCTGAGGTTTTAGAATTGCAAAAACCTTAGTCATGATCCTTTTAGCATCAGAGGGAGAAAACAATGCTGTCATGCAGAGACGCCATCAGGCATGTTCCTTGCTCTTCGACTGTCCTGGGCATTTCCCATAATTATCGGGCTCACGTGACTGAAGCTTCAAAATGTCAGCATTTACCTTAAAGAATTTATCATTTGGCAGTTGCTTTGAGCCTAGATGATTTTACTAAACCAAAGAAAACCATCCCTAGTTTGGGGGATGAAATTGCCTATCTTTATCCTACCCCACCAATCTCAGGGGAAATGAATTAAGTTTAAAATTGCTGCTCACATATTCATTTTCTCCCTGTTATTAGTCTAATGCATCCAGAGGGTTTAAAGAAAAGACCTTCTCCTCCAGCCTCTTGTCCTCTTAGAGACCAAATATTAACTTTTCCCCTGAGCCATATTACTCATTCTTCTTATTTGCTATTGGAAATACTGGCCTAAAAAAATAAGGATGCGTTAGGCAATGAGATTAGAAACCCTCATGAAGGGCATGCTCCAGGCTTGGCTGACCCAGCAGCGCCATGCCATCAGCCTGCGCCCACTTTTCCCTGCCTCTCCCATCTGCCAGAAGGAGGGTCAGCTTCATGCCGAGGCTGGGTGTCCTCCCTCATGGTCCTAAGGTGGCTGCCAGAAACAGTCAATCCGGGTCCATCCTTGTTCGTGGCCCACAGAAGAGCTTCTTGAGGCTTTCTTCAGAGCAAGGAGGCTTTGTTCCCAGAAGCCTGCAGCAAACTCCCGAGCTGGCACTCACCTGACCATCCCTAAGGCCTGACCACTCTGATTACCTGGACAAACTTGCACTAAGGAGCCCCCTAAGCATGGCTGCTGCGTGTACATTACAGGATGGTTGTCCCCCATGGGCTCACCTGGGAGCCCAGAGCCTGAGCTGTTGTTTTCCTCTCCCTTTCCAGGCTGCATACCTTGTTGGCATCTCTGATCCAAACAGCCAGGCAGGCCACCAGGGCCTCGTGGACCCCATCCAGTTCGCCAGGGCTAACCAGGCTATCCAGATGGCATGCCAGAACCTGGTGGACCCTGGCAGCAGCCCGTCACAGGTAACCACGGGGCGAGGATATGAGATCTGTGAGTCCTTAAGCTCTCCTAGGTAGGCTGTGGGGGAGTGGGAGGAATTAGTGAAGAATACTGTTCTTACAGAGCTTGCAAAGCCAGCTCAGTGCAGCACTGGAGATAGTGACTCGGGGGGATGTCACAAAACAAGGTGAAAGTGGAAATGTGTAGGTGCTTTGACATGGGATGCTGGAAGGCTGTCGGGGTAAAGCAACCAGCATGAGATTCATCAGGAGTCTCGTGATTCCACTCAGTTCAGGGACATCCCCTGAGGGCTTGTTCCGTGCTCAACATGGGTCAGCACGAGTCTGATCCAGTCCCCATTACCCTTGGCGCATAGTCTGTTGGGTAAAGTTTGGAAGATGCAGTGATTGGGCTTTGATGACAGTGCCAGCAACGCACAGAGGAAGGTGTGATGAATGTTCTGAGGGTCACATCACAGAGATGGTGGTGCTGAGCCAGGTCTCCAAGTTGGGTTATAATCCACAGCCCATAAAGGAGCCACAGACATTTGAGGACTAGACACGATGTGACATTCCATGCTTACGTGGCATGGCTCCCATTCACTTTTTAAGGAGTAGGTGCTGAAAGGAACAAGAACTGGCCAATCTGGGGTATCAGCGGCAGCCTGTGAGTGGCATGTTCATCCTGAACCCTGGGAAGAGCATTCTTGAGGCAGGAGAAGGACCCAAGTGAAGGAGGCAGTACAGGGAAGACCTGGACCTGAAGCAGGCCTCAGAGTGGGCTTGCAAGGCGTCAGTGCACCTGAGTTTCCTACCTGTCCAGTTAAGGGCAAAGGGGTGCTACCAGCCTCAGCAAAGTAGATCAGGTGGCTCCAGGAGAGCAGTTGTGTTTTGTGGGGTATGTGTTGGAGGGCAGAGGATAGGAGAGCCTAGAAGATCCCTGAGACAGACCACTTAATAAGGTGCCTGCATGAGGCAGGAGCTATCGCACCTTGATGTCTGTTTTACTTACCTAGGCCTGGGCTCTCCAATGTGCTAGCCACGAGGTGCACTTGAAATGTAGCTTGTCTAGTTTTATGGGCTGTGGGTATAAAATACACACTGGACTTTGAGGACGTGATATGATAAGAAAAGACTGTAAAATCTCAATATTATCAAGTTGATTACATGGTGAAATGAAATATTTTGGATATTTTAAGTTTAATAAAATATATTATTTAAATTAATTTCTCTTGTTTCTCTACTTATTTTAACGTGGCTGCTCGAAAATTACATATGGGGTTCATGCTCTATGTCTGTTAGGCAGTGCTGGCGTAGACCCTGGGCCGAACACTTCCTCCCCGGGGGTTCCACAGGACAGCTGACTACGTCTCCTTTAAGACTGTCTGGAGCCCAGCCCACTCCTACCCCTACATCAGCACCCACTTTCCTTTTCTTCATTTATTCTCTCTTGCTGAATAATTCTTGCCCTCTCCTTTCTTGGGATGACTGGGGGTGGCAGAGCTAGACACGTGTGTTGTAATTACACAGGCCCTGGACATGTGGGTTGAAGAGGAATCCAGGGCTTGGGACCAGGTGGACTCCTGAACTGGACCCCTCTGCACTGAGGCATGGGGTGCCCCCAACCCAGCTCCATGCTTTCTAGGTTCTGTCAGCCGCCACGATTGTCGCCAAGCACACCTCGGCCTTATGCAACGCCTGCCGCATCGCCTCATCCAAGACAGCCAACCCAGTGGCCAAGAGGCACTTTGTCCAGTCAGCCAAGGAAGTCGCCAACAGCACCGCCAACCTGGTGAAGACCATCAAGGTAGGTGGCTGGACTGAGGCCTCATGATCCCTGCAACACCTGCTGCAGAGGGGAGAGGCAGGGTTTACGCTCTGCTCTCCTGAGACGTAGGTCTAGTGGAGTGTAACTTCTAATTTGGTCGCATGATTTAAGTCTCTGAGGATGAGTCCCTTACAAGTGGAGATATTCATCATGGGAAACCAACAGCCTTGGTCTCTCCTAACCTTCCAGATAGTGGGGGGGCTCCCCAAATTCTGTACGTGAGAAGCTTTGGGGCAGAAATCTGGAAGGGTTGGCTATGGGGCATCCCTTCGCGCTGTGTTTGGTTAGCAAGCACCCAGTGTGTACTTAAACTGTGTGCTCCTGTGGGTTCATTCTGAGGGGGCTGGTGGAGGGTCCCACCATTGTTATAGATCTGGAGCAAGTGGAGGGAGACGGGAATGGGAAATTGTGAGAAAATCACTTTAATCTAAAAAAAAATCAATTTAATCTATCCTGTGATATGTACTCTTTATAGTTGATTAAATGTTTAAAAGGGACATCAAAGTTTTGAAACAAACCATTCTGTGTTTATAACAAGTTCATGTTTGTGCGAAAGGCCGTGGATGGGTTGGGGCAGGGGCATGGTGAGGAGGCAGCTGCAGTGGCTGGGATGTAGCATTTGTAGGTAGGTGATAAGACCACAAACCCAGTCTGCCCTACACAGGGACAAGCAGGCAGGAGGCAGCCGGCCCTGTGGGGAAACAGCCACGGCCTGGACCGTAGACCCCAGGCAGAGAGCCCAGCGCCCCCTCCAACCTCCATAGGAGATTGTGTGGGAAGCCAGCTACCAGTTCTGTGTAAACCAGGATGTGCAGGAGGGAGAGGCATTGGAGGGTTAACTCCTTATTTAAGGATGTTCACGCTCCTGGAGATAGGAGTCTGCTTTGTTGCTGGGCAGGTCCTGGAGTAATGGGGCTTTCCCCACCCCTCATCTCCCTCCAGAGGGTAGGGCACTGGACCCCTCTTTTCCCTTTCACTACACAAAGCCAGTGTGTTCACATGGAGACGTTAGTCAACAGGCTGAACCAAGCAGAAGCAAAGAGAGAACACACAGCCCAGCAGCAGCTGGCCGCCTGTGGGCCAGAGCCGGGGCAGGTGCCCTAGTCAAGCAATTTCTTAGCTGTTTAAATGGAGTCTTTCAAACAAAAACAAGAAACCTGCCAATTTGAAGACAATTATGAAGGTTGAAAATGAAAACATTAAAGCCAGTGCCCCTAGGATCCCGGTGGCGGCCCACCTTAATTACCATCATAGTTCATGGTATTAGAAACTAATGCAGCTTACATTTTTAAACGTTTAGCTCATGTGAAGCCCGTCCCAAGTGTTTTGTGTATATTACTCATTCAGTCCTCACAGCCACCCTGTGCTTATTCCCATTTCACAGACAGGACGCTGTGGCAACAGGGAGGTTAAGTAACTTCCCCAAGGTGACCCCGCCAGTAAGCAAACCAGACCCCCTGCTCTTCCCACTCTCTCTTCTGCTCTCACCCTGGGGATGATGTGCACATCCTCTTTGTGGAGAAGCTGATTCGTCTCACCACCCTGGGAAGAAATACTTTGATGTGTCTACAGTGCGCATGTTCAAGGGTGGGGGAGGGTGGGGGTGGAAAGACAGCAAGAGAATTGAAAGTAGTGACATCATGGTTGGTTGCTTGTATTCTTATTTCTTTGTTGTTGTTGTTAATCCTCACCCTAGGATATTTTTTCCCATTGATTTTTAGAGAGAGTGAAAGAGTGGGAGAGACAGAGAGAAACATCAATGCGAGAGAGACACATCAATTGGTTGCCTCCTGCACATGCTCCCCAACTGGAGCCGGACAGCGAGCCTGCAACCGAGGTGCATGCCCTTGACCGGAATCAAACCTGCTACCCTTCAGTCCACAGGCCGACACTCCAGCCACTGAGCTAAACAGGCTAGGGTGCTTGTAATTTTATTTCAGTTAAACTTGGCCATTTTCTGATCATTAAAAAACAGGCTATATATAGATGGGTCAAGGAAGTAAAAAAAAAAAAAAACAAAAGGAAAGAAACAATTGTTTAGAAATTCCTGGAAACCTTTCTTCTCTGCCTCCTCCTTGGCTTTAACCTCTCCGTTAAGATCTCATCTTCTTTCCAGATTCTCCTCACAGTGTCAAACCCTCTTTGCAGTTCCCTGCAGCAGATGTGCTTGTGTGGCGGCCTGAAAGATAGGCCTGTGCAGAACATCAGAGAAGGGATGCAGGGTGATGTCCTGTGGAGAAGAGGAAGGCCTTACCTCCCTGGAGCACCCGGGGAATCGGTAGCAATGCCAAGGGAACAGAAATGAACCTTTGCCCCCCAACTCGCCAAAATGTGCTTGTCTTTCCATTCCCATTGAGTGGCAGGATTTGCTGGGTACCATGCACTTTATTTTAACTTACTAATAGGAAAATGGTAAAGGGTCATTTCACTGTAGCTCACTAATACCATATACTGAATAGAGTCCTGTTTTAAGGGATGGTTAAGAATCCTGTCAAATAGTAAAACAAACGACTAGCTAATTCCCTAAATGCTTAAGGCAGCTGCCCTCATAGCTGTCTTTTGCTCTAAGTTTTATGCTCCCTGGTGCTTTTTTTTTTTTCTCTTAACCATGAGGATGTGCCCAGGCCTAAATCCCAGCTGCCACACTCTTACAGTCCCCCCAAAAAGGAGGGGAAGCTAAGGGAGGAGCACTGGGGAGCAGGGAGCAGATCACCTCTCAGTGGGTTATCAGCACCCATGCAGAATGTGTGCTTCCAGGAATCTTAAACCTCCACGGATGGCATTCCTTAAAATGCCAGAGCATGACATAGCAAGTGTAACTATCTTCGCCCCACTTCCTGCCAGGGCAAATTAGAAGCATACAGACCCCTAGCTATGGTTGCCGTCTTTCTACTGGTCCCCACGTACAATGTTGCCTGCCTTTCTCTCGAGTCGGATGTGTGGAATGGAATGTTATTTTAAATATGCAGTCGCTCGGGTTTGGGTGCCAAGTAGAAACTGTGCAACAACAGCTTTTGTTTTCCTGAGAAGTTGGAGTGTGGCCTTGTCCCTCACAGTGGAGTTGAAGCTCAGGGTTTTTCGATGAAGTGTTTCTAGGCACCACAGACACCAACCAGATCCAGTTGTCGTTAATCAGTTTGACTCAGCTGTTTTGGTCATCCTTCTGTTTAGATTGGTAAAGTAGGTGTCTTCAGAAAAAGAGAAAAAGAAAAGGGGCTTCTCTGACTCCTTATTCTTGTCGCCTTTGTCTAAGGTCAGTGGGAGAGAAGGCAGCCAGGGGTCGTGGGTTCTGGTTTGAGGCAGGACCTTGGCTTAACATGTCACTTTCTGGGTGTTGGTCTTATCATCTGGAACTTTGGAGAGCTGGGGTTAAATGATCTGTAAGGTTTCTCCCGACTCCCACAGCCTTGAACCTGTGACCTGGCATGCCTGCAGACGTCATTTCTCCCAGCTCCCTGAGCGGTTCTGCCGAGTGAGAACATCCAGAGAAGCTGGTCCAGGGGTCGAGAGCCCCCTGTCCCTATGCGGCCTAAAGTGAAGTCACCCTTTCATTGTTAAGGCTGATACACTGACCTTCTGTGACAAGGAACATCTCCATGAAAGCTGCTGTGCCTGCTTGCAGTTTCTCCAGTGGGCAGGGCTGAGTATGCAGCTCCCTTAGGTGGCTGAGCCATCCCCAGGGTGGGAGCAGCATTCACAGTGAAATAGTATCTTTGTGAGCTATCCTTTCTGATGACAAGTGCTTCCTTTATATGAAACTAGAGGCCTGGTGCACAAAATTCGTGCACTTGGGGGTGTCCCTCAGCCTAACCTGCTCCCTCTCGCAATCCTGGAGCCCTTGGGGGATGTCCGACTGCTGGCTTAGGCCCGCTCCTCATGGGGAGCAGGCTTAAGTTGGCAGTTGGACATCCTTAGCACTGCTGTGGAGGCGGAAGAGGCTCCCACCACCTCCGCTGTGCTCACCAGCCATGAGCCCGGCTTCTGGCTGAGTGGCGTGCCCCCTGTGGGAACACACTGACCACCAGGGGCAGTTCCTGCGTTGAGCATCTGCCCTCTGGTGATCAGTGTGCGTCATAGTGACCTGTCGTTCTGCCATTCAGTTAATTTGCATATTAGCCTTTTATTATATAGGATAGCTTTTCCTTTTTGAAAATGAAAAAAAGCAGGTGACGTAGCTGGCATTCTCCACGTTATTCAAGGTCTTGTCCTAATGTGCTACATTATATGTGATGTTAGGGCCCATGCTCAAAAAATAAATTCTTCCTTCATCTTATTGGTGCAGTATATAAACTGCACAATTAAAAACCATTTCTCAGGATTTCCCTCAGGTAATCACCTTTTCATTTTTAGCAAGTTTAACTACGGGTTGACTCAATCAGATGCCTGCCTTCCAAATAGGCCCAGAGGATTGTGGAAGGTTGCACAGGGGGTGGGAAGAGTGTGGGGAGGTAAGAAGCAGGAGTGAGCAGCACAGGGGAGGCCTGTCATCTTCTGTTCAGCTAGAAGCCATGTCATCCCACCCAGAGGGGGTGTGATTGGCCACTGGCAGTGCTGGGACCCGAGTTCCTTTGACACTAAAGTCCACTCCCGCCACCCGCCTGCTTCCCTGGTTTTCCTGTGCCAGGGCCACTCCTGCCAGGCTCCTGCAATGTGGCACCTGCCCTGTCTCCCACTGTATTCCCGATTGCTCTGAAGCCTGCTGGAGCCTCACCTCAAGGAATCAGTGCAACAAGATTAGAGCCCCAGGGTCACTTCTGCGTTGCCAGTGCCCGGCACAGTGGCGCTAACAGGCGCCAAGTCGGTGTTCACTGAGTTCACGAGTGGCAGTGAGAACTGAGGCCACATATGTGAGCAAGAAGTAGCAGGTATGTCGGGTGTCCACTGGGCCCCGAAGAATGGCAGAGTCGGAGGTTAAGGTAGAGGTCAGTGCTTGTCTGGTGGGGAAGGGCTTGAACTGAGGCAAGCCATGCACAGTTTTAGCAACGATGGTAAATGAGCCAGGTTCTCGGGAATTCCTCTGAAAATGTTAGCTTGGTGGATGTGTAATTATTGTCCCAAGCTGCCAAGGCTTGGTTAGAATGTAGTTGTTATTCAGAACTAGCCTTTAAGCTGATTGTGCCTGCCTGCTCCTGCCTTCGTGAAAAATAGAGATGGGCTCATCTCAAATCCCGTGGTTTCTTGATGCCGGTGCCTCTGGTTTTTTGTTCACTAATTGTCTGAGTTGGCGTTTACATATTGCTCATAACAGTTAAATTAAAAGTTTAATTGGTTGTTTAATGAGAAAATTTATGTTCTCCTACAAACATAAGTGCCTTCTCAGATGCAGCCGTTCGCTGAGAGGCAGGGGTGCTATCGCTGGGTCGCAGGCTCTTGGTTCCAACAGTCTTCTTCTTAAACAGGTGGAGTTGGGTTGCGGGGTCTTGACTCCAGTGTTAACCTTTTGTGTGGCATGGACCACAGGCTGCATTCCTGATTCTCATTCATCTGGGTCATTAATCAGCAATGTCACTGACCACTTAATGCCATTGTGTTACCTGCTGCTAATTAAAAAAAAGAAAATGCTACTGAAGCATAAGATACATAGACAGAAAGCACAAATCATGTGTGCAGAGCCCAGTGAGTTTTCTCATGCTGAGTACACCTGGGTAACTACAGCCAGTTTAAAACACAGGACATGGTCAGCCCCCAGGGTCTCTGTGGTGCGCCTTCAATCATTCCTGGTCCCACACCCTAAATCAGCTTCACCTGTTACTGTACTTTGCACAAATGGAATCATACAGTAGGTACCTTTTGTGTCTGGCCTCTTTAACTAAATATGTTTATGAGATTTGTCCATATTGTTGAGGGTAGTTCTAGTCTATTTGCTCATTTCAGAATGGCTGCTATGCAAGCCCTACTTCCATCAGCCAGTCAGGGACACTGCGGTAAAACTTAGAAAGGGTTGAAAGTGCTACACAATGTAAAGTATTTTTATAGTTTGGGAGGGAACAAACCTGATTGGAGAGAGAATGGAGGGGAAGAACCCAAGGGTTATAGTGTCAAAAGTGGGGAGGAAAGGGGTTGAGCTGCAGGGTCTGGGGGTGATGGGCAGGCCGTTCTTTGAATCCATTTCTGCTGTGTGTGAGTGGGAAGTGATGTTCTATGAGGTCAGCTGTCCTGTGAGCCACACATTCAGCTTCATTTCTTATCATCGCTAACTGAGCCCCTCTGCTGTATGGCAGCCATTTCTCTAATTAGTTCTTATTTGTTACTCATGAGCTCACCGAACACCTTGTGTTCCCACAACTTGTAAGCCACCTTCTTTCGCTGGGAGGTGATTACCGGGGCCCAGGAATAATCTGTGCCTCTCAGTGGGGTAAAGTCTCCGTGTTGCCTCCCATCAGGCCCTGGACGGGGATTTCTCTGAAGACAACCGCAATAAGTGTCGCATTGCCACCGCCCCCTTGATCGAAGCCGTGGAGAACCTGACCGCATTCGCATCCAACCCTGAGTTTGTCAGCATTCCTGCCCAGATCAGCTCCGAGGTAGGGAGTCTTTGCAGCAAAGGTAATGTCGGCATCTTTGGCTGGTTTTGTGTGGCACTAAATGAGCACAAACAGTTAAGAACTCCAAAGTTTCTCTCTGTCAACACGTAGGCATTGTTATTGTTGATGATGCACAGAGTTAAGGAAACTCAATGTCTGCACATCTCTTAAGAGGCTCTACATGTTGGGAACAATCTCTGTGCATAGGTTTGGGGCTGATTCTTGGTATGTGTAACCCTCAGAAATTAAATATAAGGAGCAAACGTGGACCCAAGTTCTCACCATCAAGGCCCTGTGTGAGCCAGCTTCCCTGGTTCCCTACCCTCTGTGTCTCCTTCCAAAGGGCAAAGACGATGAATTGGTAAAGAACAGGACCATTCACTCTGTACACCCTGTTCTTGACCCTTTTGCTGTTTGGTCCCAGGGCTCTCAGGCACAGGAACCGATCCTGGTCTCAGCCAAGACCATGCTGGAGAGCTCATCATACCTCATCCGCACTGCACGCTCACTGGCCATCAACCCCAAAGACCCACCCACCTGGTCTGTGCTAGCCGGACATTCCCACACTGTGTCTGACTCCATCAAGAGTCTCATCACATCTATCAGGTTAGTTTCGCCTCCAGAAATCACTAGGGACCTGCATCTGAACAGAGCAGGAGGAAATAGCCTATCAGGACTTGCATTTAATAGCAAGATGGTTGATGTGATCATCTTTTTCTTTCTCTCTTTGAGATCAGTAGTAGCACTGGTCACAGTTATAATAGCTACTTTATGTCAGATACTGTTCCAAGCATTTAACCTATGTTATCTCATTTGATTATCACAGCAACCTTGTCAGGTAAATACTGCCATTGTCTCCATTTTACCAAGGAGATCATTGAGGCAGAAAGGATTTAGGTAACATTCCCATGGTCATCCCCAGCCTGATGGCTCTAACCACCATACCTCATTGTCTATTCCTGAGAGCTTAGGTGGAGAGCACCACTGTTTTGCTAATAAGACAAAAAGAATATTCTAGGTCTCACAGTAACTCTGGGCATCTCTGACCTCCTTGGTGATAGTAGGAGCCTGAAAAAATATCCGCTGAGTAGATATACCATTTCTAAAATGGACCAAAGTTAATATCTCACATCATGGAATGCTTCCCTTATGTTAGTTATATTTTGTTTTTCAATTACTTTTGAAGCTCAGGACCACAGTTAATTCTCTTAATGCCTTTCAAAGAAAAGTCCACTAAATATGCTCATTTCTACCCTAACCCAGGACTTTGTGAATAGTATGCAATGTGGAGAGCATAATATGGTTGCACTGGGAATAGTACTGATTTGTTTTTCTCTTTATGTAAGGTTCTCTGCTTAAGCCAGGGAAGATAATCCAAGTCCAAATCATTTTATTTGCAGTTGCCTGGCATCTGCCTGAGATGGATGGCAGCACCATAGCCTTCTCACCAGAAATAAGTAGAGTTAGCACCAGTGGCACATTAAGAAATGCACGGGCTGTGCAGGAAGGCATTGCCAAGCAAGTGTCTGGGCTTGGCCCCTTAAATTAAGCGATTGAGTGGGGCGGGGAATGGAGAGGGGCTCTGGCTCACCAACGCAGGAGTGGGTTGTGGGACTTGCCCCCCAAGGAGCCTGTGTTTAATTTCCTCTGTCCCTTCCAGGGACAAGGCCCCTGGACAGAGGGAGTGTGACTACTCCATCGATGGCATCAACCGGTGCATCCGGGACATCGAGCAGGCCTCCCTGGCAGCGGTCAGCCAGAGTTTGGCCACGAGGGACGACATCTCTGTGGAGGTACACGGGGGCTCTGGGGCCGGCTCAGAAGCCTCTGGAAGTGCTGAAGAATCTCAGTATCAGGCTTTGGGGGATGGGAGAATAGCGCCAACATGTTTGTGATGGTGGAGTTTCATCACTGAACCACCTTCCCCTGTGGAACCAACCTGGGAGGTTTTGGATGGGGCCGGGCAAATGCTGAGTGGAGGATGGGGGTTCAAAGGTGGCCTGAAGTTTGAAGAAAAGTTAAAGTCCGGTAAGAATATGTCAGTAAGGTGGAGTTTTCGTGTTCAGTGTAACACATCAGCAGAGCAGACCTGAGCAGTACACTGTGAACTTTTCTCTCGTCATATTTCATCAGTGCACTTTAAATCCTGCACATTTGGTGCATTCAGAGATAACAGAGTCCTCCCTATGTTACCCGATATCTAATATCTGAGGACCTCTTACATTCTGTTATTATTTCAGAGCCACTTTACTTTTTCTTGCCAATTTTCTAAAGTCGAGAATTGAATTTTCCTGCTTTGATCCTTTGAGTTTTTTTCCCATTACCTGTCCAAAGACCTCTGAGTAATACTTCTTCCTCTTTGTTGAATGTGCCTGCACTCAGAAGGTGCTTAATAAATATGGATGGTCTCATTACTGATGTTTCTCTTACTGCCGCTCTGAATTCATCAACAAGGCACTATGGCCCCTGTCTCCAAGGAGCGGGCCCAGAGCTGATGTTGCTCATTTTTATCACTAGAGCTGTTTCACCTCAGCTTCGCGTGACCACCCCCATTTCCAAGGAAAGAAAGAAGGAATGAGCATTCTCATTCTGCGCAGAATGTTAGAAGTATTGGTAATGTGTTAATTCAAGTAGAATATGCCTACAGAAAAGTATCGTAAGTGTGCAGCTACATGAATCATCACCCTTTAACCAGCATCCTGACCAAGAAACAAAGGTGACCAGTCCCTCAGAAGCCCCCTCGGGCCCCACCCTTTTCCCTTCCCGCCAATTCACATCCTCCGTCTTACTCCCTGGGAAGAACATCCTCCCCTTTAGCTGCATGCGCTCCTACTTACACCATATTTTCTTTAGCAAGACAGCTTTGCTGGAATATTCTTGCACTCTTGACCATAGTCACATAAATGAGAAGATAAATAATTAGCTAAATAAGCCTTGGAAAATTTGGAGCTTTCTCTCCTCCCTCCTCCATCTCTTTTCCTTCCCCCTGCCCACTCCCCACGATTTTGTTTTCAAGTTTGCATGGTAGGCTGCTCTCCTCATTGACTGCACTCTGCCCAGAGCTCCCAGCCCGCATGCAGCATGGTCAGTGCGAAAGCACTGAGTCTCATTTCTGAGGAGCAGGACACGGTTACCTGGCCACGGTTACCTGCACCCATTCCATGCCGGTGTGTGCAAACCCAAACCATCCAGTGCTATGATGGATTAAACCCTGACTCTATCAAGCAAAGTTCCTGTGAGGATTCCTACAAAGGGACCTGATCTCTCCCGCTGCCAGCTAACGATCTCCACCTTTGAACCCCCGCCCCCTCGCACTCCAGCATCACCTAGAATAGCGTACCCTGTCTCTTTCTAGCATGAGCTCAATTCTCTGGGATGGAGAGATTCAACCCTCTCTCAGACCGGAGAAGAAATGCCTCGGGAGTGCCATTTTCAGCTACTGTGTCCACGTCACCAAACTCAGTGAACTGAAAGCCTGAGCTGTGTGCTCGGTGGGCCTCTCCCCTGGCATTTGCACAGTGCGGCGTTTGAGAAATCGTACTGCTTCAGAGAGGTGGCGTCATGTTTACATCACCCTCCTCTCTCCCACCCCCTGGACACCCCCTGGGTGGTCCCTCGGACCCCACTGTTAGCTTTCTCCATTTGGACAAGGTTGTCTTCTCCTCTGAGAAAGCCATGATGTACCCACATTTCCAGTAATGATGCTGAATAACCCAGTGTAAAGGCACCAGTGGCATCAGCTGTCACTGCGGCTGGTGGGAGTGAGAAGCCTGTAGGAACGGTGTTCCGCAGGCCTGCCTATGTCACTCACGGTGCCGCTTGGAGAGGGGGTTCCTAGCCCAGAGGAGCTGCGGGCGCCTGGGAAGGGGAGGTGGAGCAGCAGCTTGATGGCACGCCCAGGCGTTTCGAGGTCCATTCTTGTGGCCTCCCCTGTCATTCACACGGGTCTTTCTAAATCGGTGCCTATGGGAGGAACCATTGTGGAGCGACCTTGACAGCTCTCCCTCCTCTCAGGCCCTGCAGGAGCAGCTGACCTCAGTGGTCCAGGAAATCGGGCACCTTATCGATCCCATCGCCACGGCGGCTCGGGGAGAAGCAGCTCAGCTCGGACATAAGGTAATGCGCACCCAGGGGAGCCTGCTGGGAAGGCTCACGAGAGAGAGGTGGGGCGGGGGAAGGAGTATTGATTTGTTTTTGTTCCCCAAATCCTGGTGCCAGCTACTGTGCCTGGGTCCGTGCTGCCTTAAATGGTGGGAAATAGCCCTCAACCTCCCTCTTGGCAGCATCTTCTCCAAAAATGCCCCCTTCAGGGTCTGTTTTCACCTGGAGTTGAGACAAAAAACTGCAGGGAAATGATTCTGGTTGTGGTCAGACTTTTCAGCCCATGAGGCGTTTATCGTCACCCGTGGCTCTTGGCCTTGGCTGAGATTCACCAGAACTGAAGCTGACATTCCGGGCCTGGTGTCTGCCACCCACCTCTGGTCCCTGGCTGGCCGGCCTCGTTCTCATGAGTGTTAGGGGTCCATTGTTCCTCCATGGCCACAAACATCGTGTCTGTTTCCACACCTGAGAAAGCAGAGCAAACGTGCACACTTCACTCTGGACAACTCAGGCCTCCTTTCGTGGCCACCTCTGAGGGGCGCTTCCACCTGTGTTGTTGTCAGTGGTGAATCACGCTTGGCCTGTTTGGAGTTCATTTTGCAAATCCTTCAAGGATAGTTGGCTCGTCGAGCAGCCCGTGCCTCGGCAGACAGAGGGCAGAAATTGGATTTTTAACAACCTTCGGGCTTCCTCGCATTTATCAGCGCAGCCGTCGGTATCGACGCGCACATCAGAAATCCAGGAGCCAGAACCGTCTCCGTGGGTATCGATTTTAGGAAATCAATATTCTTGCTTTTTTTAAATTACAGAACCGTTTAAGAGCTGAGTAAGCTTGCTGCTGGTGTTGTAAGGAGTGGTTTTTGAGATTTAAAATGGTCAGTGTCTCTACCTTTTCCAGTGTGGCAAGTCTTACTTCTCAGTGGAGGTCCTTGATAGTAAGAGAGGGGCTCATCCTCCTGTGGGCAGGGGTGTGTGAGGTGGGGGGACCGCCCCGAGGTGGGAGCCGCCACCCGTGTGCAGGCTGAGGGAAACCACATGGCAGAGAAGCCGTACTCAGCAGTTACATTTTATCCCAGCAGGAATTTCATCAGAAAATATTTTTAGACTTCTAGGGCAACAGCCTTGTCTCGGCCGATATGTTAGTGAGGAAGATTGATTCCCTTGCCGGTGGCTGGCATCAAAAGCATCATCTATTTGCCTCCCTTAAGTTACACATTTTATTCTTGGCCCTTTGGTATTTGCATGATGCATCTGTGGCCCATCTGACTTCCTAAGAGGGAGTCTGGACAAAGGCAGCCCAGGGCTATCGATCCAGAGGAGCTGTGGACTGAGCGTGGTACCCACCTGGTTCTGGAGGCCAGAAGTCCAGACGAGGCCAGTTCTTTGCCTCTTCCTGCTCCTGGTGGCCCTTGGCATTCCCTGGCATTCCTTGACTGCATCATGCCACTTCTGCTTCTGTGGTCACACTGTCCCCTGCTCTGCCATTTTTCTTTCCTCATTGTCTCTTATAAGGATAGTTGTAACCAGACTTGGGGCCCACTTGAGTATCCCAGGAAGATCTCATCTTAAGATCCTTAAGTATATCTACAAAGACCCCTTTTCCAAGGGGTCTTTACTCTGCGGGGGTAGGGGAGGCACCATTCAACCTTCTCTGCCACCTTAGGCCTAGGGCAAACAGTGGCTCGCGAGCCACATGCGGCTCTTTGGCCCCTTCATTGTGGCTCTTCCACAAAATACCACGTGGGCGCGCACTTACAGTGCGATTGAAACTTTGTGGCCCATGCGCAGAAGTCGGTATTTTGTGGACAGTGAGCCACACTCAAGGGGCCAAAGAACCGCATGTGGCTCACGAGCCGCAGTTTGCCGAGCCACAGTTTGCCGACCACTGGAGGGGATCAACATCATGTACTAAGCACTCAAAATTCTCTGTTATTTTGACTTCTGTGCTGGCCCAGGTGAGAGGTTTCCTGTCCTATCCTGTCTCTCAGGAACAGAAGGTGTTAGCTCCCTAACTACAAGGAAAAGCACATCCCTTCAAAAACCTTCCTCTGATCACAAACAGAACATCTAGGTGATGTGAAATCATTTTTGCTTTTATCCCAAATCCACAATTTGGTCTAAATGCTCAGGGCAGAGGGCAGTTGGAATGGCATCCTAAAAACATCTGTGTGCCTTTCCTCTCGGTCTTTTCTCATGCCCTGCTCCCCTGCCCCTTCCTTCTTGGTCTTTGGTTCTTTCCAGAGCTTTTTTGCTTGTGAATACAGGAATACCTGTAATACCTGCCAGTACCTGCTCAGTGTGAAATTTAAATTAAAATTGGTAAAATCCTCACCCCTAACTCTGGATCTCAGAAAGGATTTCCTAGCACTCCTGCCATGATAAGCGATGAGACAGTGAGCTCTCAGAGGAAGGAAAGCCCGAGCAAGGGTCTGTGATCAGCAAGTGCTTTCAAAAATAAAATTGAGCAATGAATGAATCAGATCTGAGGATCTGAGTATAACATGGTGACTATAATTCATGATACTGGATTGCACACTAGAAAGAAAAAACTTAAAGCTCAGCAGATCTGCCTCTCCCTGTGAGTCATCCTACCCTGTCCCAGCCCCCGCCCCACCAGCGGGGCCCTGAAAGGAGACACATGTATTTACATGATGCATCTGTGGTCCTTTTGTCTTGAAAGGTGACGCAGCTGGCAAGCTACTTTGAGCCCTTGATCTTAGCAGCGGTTGGTGTCGCCTCCAAGATTCTGGACCATCAGCAGCAGATGACGGTGCTGGACCAGACCAAGACGCTCGCAGAGTCTGCCCTGCAGATGCTGTACGCAGCCAAAGAAGGTGGAGGGAACCCCAAGGTACAGATCAGGGTTCCGGGGACTCCGGGCCACTGAGAAGCCATTGTGTTCCTGTGTTGCATCTCTCCAGGGAAAACACCTCCAGTTCCTAGTTGGTGGCATTTGATTTCCCACTCGGAGGTGGGAAGTAATCTTCCATTGGCCTTCCAGGGGATCTTTAAGACAAGAAATATACATGTTTAATGCATATTTATAAGTGTGTAGGCAGCGTCCCTGGGAAAGAAAGACGTATTATGTGGTTCCTACAGGAATAACTGTAATACTGCCAGCGCCTGCTCAGTGCTGACACCAGCTTCCACAGAGCAAGGCTCTGCTGTTTCCCAGTGGATGTTGTTTCCGTTCCCGGCACTCAAGTTCAGTGCGAACCCTGGTTTGCGGTCACCCATGGCATGTGTTGCTTTTGCCTCAGGGGCGGTAGTGTAATATGAAAATCTCCCTTACTCATTTGCAAGTGGAACCTCTCTCTCTTTCCTTCTCTCCCTCCTCCCTTCTTTCCCTTCCTTCCTCTCTTTGGAATCAATAGAAAAATTAAGTTTTTGAAAAAGAGAGAGACTTGTAAAATAGTAATCAGAGCAAACAGTGATTGAATGCGGACTGTCACCTATTATACCTTATGTCCTCATCTTATTTATTCATAAATGTTCTGTGAAGTAGGAAGGTTCCCATTCATATGGAAAGGGAGACGGAGAGTGCTGAGGTAAGGTGTCCGAGGTCACGAGGGTGGAGGCGGCGTCAGGACGGAGCCTGTGCCCTGAGGATAACAGGCCGGCTCTGCCCAAAGCAAAGACTAGAGAGAGGTCAGGGACCATTGTAGGAAAGTGGGGACATAGGGCTGGTTGGTCTCAAAAAAATGAAATTCCCCGGCTCATATGAGGGAGGGAGTGTTCAAAGGAGGGAGGATCATATGCAATGGCATGGATGGGGTTATAGAAGAATTCCGATGGTTTAGGAAATAGCGTGCAGTCTGACACGGTGGAGCATGCAGAGTGTGGGCAACTGGGTGGGAGGGTAGACTGGGCTGTGTTGTGACAGCCTTCCTCCTCCTTACTGAGGAGTGGGGCTTTGTGGTACGCAGCGGGGAATGAATGACACAGCCCCTTCGTAGCTTAGGAACACCATTCTGGTAGACACATGAATAATGTATTAGTCTTTATTCTGTTTTTCATTCATGTATCTGGCACCTATTAAGATCCTAATTCTGGGAATGCTAAAAATATTAAGAGTCTTGCCTGGCCAGCATGGTTCAGTGGTTGAGCGTCAACCTATAAACCAGGAGGTCATGATTCGATTCCCAGTTAGGGTATATGCCTGGGTTGCAGAGGTGCAGGAGGCAGCTGGTCAATGATTTTCTCTCATCATTCATGTTTCTATCTCTCTATCTCCCTCTCCTGTCCTTTCTGAAATCCATAAAAATATTTAAAAAAATAAAATAAAATAAAAATATTAAGTCAGCCACTGCCCTCATGTTGTTTTGAGCCTTCTGAAAAAATAAGTCCAGTTGCTGAAGCTGTGGGCTAGAGCAACAAGAATACCCTTTTGATTGTGGGGGGTTAGTGAGTGGTAGGTGCCCCAGAGCCAGGCCAACCCCCTTTGCACCCTCCCCAAACTGCAGGAGCCAGGACTCACCTTCAAGACCCAGTTCTGGGTTGTCTTTTATCCAGGACTGTTTGCTGCCATGCCTCTCCACTCCTGCCTGGAGAGTTCATTCTGAGCAGAATAATTCACACCAGAAGTGTTCTGGATCTTTAAGATTATTAGCACATCTGCTTGGACTGCAAGTCCAGGACTCATGGAATTCCATTTATACCAGGGAACCTCGAGTTTGAGAGCATTTACAGTCAGCACTGTAAGCTTTACAATGACATCTGCGTAGAAATGGTGGCTGGGGGCCAGTGTAGAGTACTTTCCAGTGAATGACCTGATGTATTGGATGATGAGCTAAGATGAGTAAGGGACAGACAGGTGTTTATGTCTGTCCCCTCGGTGATGTCATTCAACCTGTGCTTTGTCTGCAAACCCTGGCAGGCTTGTCACAGAGGATGCCTGGGACACTTCAAGTTGGCTTTTATGCCCTTTCCTAAGAGACCCAATGCATAGACGTAATTACCTCAGGAGCCAGTCTGTGGACAAATATTTACTATGTGTTAGTGATGTGTGTGTATGTATATGTCTGTGCTATATGTTATATGTACGTGTGCATGCATGTCTCTGTTTGCAGAGGAAATGTGGTTAAATAGTTATCAGTAGCTTGAATTTGGTGAAAAATAGCACTGGCTCTGGGTTGTGACATAATTGAATTCAAATCCCAGCTCTGCCTCTTGCTAGCAAATTACTTCATTTCTTTGTTTCCTCATCTAAATAATGGATTTAATAATGCGTGTCTCTCTAGGGTAGTTGTAGAGAGTACATGAGATAATGCACCTGACACATTATATGTTTAAAAAGAAAAACGGTGGCTGCCCCAGAGCCTGATGTGATTATAGGCATTGCTGTGTAACCTCACCCCACAGAGCCCGCTGCAATCACACCTACCTCCCAGGTTCCCTCCCACAACCTCCTTGAAGGGCCCCTGCAGCTCTGCCTCCAGCACTCAGCAAACACAGCCTATCCATTGTTGGGCAGTTCTAGTTGCTAGTTGTTTTTGTCCTCCCGAAGTTGAGATCTGCACATTTGTGCTTTACGGTCTCTGTGCCATGAAATCAGCAGTCACCCTGACTGACCAGTTTCCTCTTTGCATGCCTGAGAGAGAGAGCTGGTCATCCTGACACCGTTGCCTCAAGGATAACCATCGTGATCTGAATATTTCACGTCTGTCAGGTGTCATGTTTGAGAACTCTTCTGCATTCCCATGGCTTTTTGATTCTGCAGACAGGGCCAGTTCCTATGGCTCACACAGCTTCTTCTTAGGAATCTTCCCTATCATTTATTCAATCCCTCCAAAGATTTACCATCTCTTCCCGGCTTCTTACCTACTTCCTCCCTGAGTACAGTGCAATTTCTTAGGCCTTTTGGAAGGGTCATCTCTCCCTGAGGAGAGTCAGGGCAGCATGGCCACTGCCTGGGGGACCCAGTGCCTGGCTGCTCTGTGATTCTGATGGAACTACCTGGCATTAGGTCAGATTTCCCAGGTTACGGGCACAGGATCCTGCTAGACTCATCTCAGTGCAGGCAGAGCCGTAGCTCCAGGTTCCTGGGCCACTCACGCTGACCCACTGGCTACAAACTCAGGAGTTCTCAGGAGGTTCTATAATTTGCTAAGATGATTCATAGAACTCAGGAAATGGCTCCACTTAAAAAAGGATGAAAACCAGCCAAAAGGAGAGAAGGAGGGCCAGAAGGGTCCCACACATGAAGCTCCCATGTCCTCAGATGTCACCTTGACAGCATACTGATGTGCATCACCAACCGGGGAAGCTCACTCTACCTTCACCGTCCATAGCTGCTACTGGGATTTCATGCCATAGGCTTGGTGGATTGAGTTCAGTCATATGATCAGTGACTCCATCTCTAGTCCTCTCATCTCCCTAGAGGTCAGATAGAGGTCAGGCTAATATTATGTTGCTCAAAGTCCCAACCCTCTAATCACATGATTGATCTTTCCAGCATGGCCAGCCCTTATCTTAAAACTACTTAGGGGCCTCTTCTTAGGATTAATCTCTCATTTAATGAGCCACCTTGTTAGCCTAAAGCCATGGTCGGCAAACTGTGGCTCGCGAGCCACATGCGGCTCTTTGGCCCCTTGAGTGTGGCTATTCCTAAGCCTTAGGAGTACCCTAATTAATAACAATGTACCTACCTATATAGTTTAAGTTTAAAAAATTTGGCTCTCAAAAGAAATTTCAGTCGTTGTACTGTTGATATTTGGCTCTGTTGGCTAATGAGTTTGCCGACCACTGGCCTAAAGTAATGAGTGATCTGAGGAGCCCACCACGAATGACAGAGACCCTCCTACCACTCAGGAAATGCTGAGGGCTTGGAGTTTCCTTCTGAGAAACTAGAACAAAGACCAGCCAAACATTTTACTGTTCACATCGGAGTTGGGGTTGGAACACATATTCAGGCTGGGCCCTGGGGAGCTCTAGGGAGCAAATTTGGAAACTGTGAACTGGCAACAAGTTCTTGGCATGTGTGGAGCCATAGTGGCAGGTAGACCTGAGAGAGCCCAGGCCAGGTTGATGCTGAAATGCAGAGGAGGTCATTGAGGGAGGGTGGCCCAGCCAGCTTTGAGGAGTGGTAGCAAGTCCAGAGGCCCCTTGCCTGGGTCATGTGCACCTGGGTGACTTTGCCTTGTTTAAAAGCCCCCTGTTTGGAGGAACAGGCTGCCACCTCCCTCTTGGAGATGGCATATTCCCTCCCTTAAGGTTCATTTTTCCAGTAGCCCTGAGAAGTTTGATCTGATCTAGCCATATGCTCATCTTCCTTTTGACCTGTGACATATAAGTTCAGCAAATAGCCAGCTGGTCAGTTGCAGGTGTCATGCACCAGGTCTCTAAGCTCTAGGGCAGGGGTGGGCAAACTTTTTGACTCGAGGGCCACAATGGGTTCTTAAACTGGACCGGAGGGCCGGAACAAAAGCATGGATGGAGTGTTTGTGTGAACTAATATAAATTCAAAGTAAACATCATTACATAAAAGGGTACGGTCTTTTTTTTTTTTTTAGTTTTATTCATTTCAAACGGGCCGAATCCGGCCCGCGGACCGTAGTTTGCCCACGGCTGCTCTAGGGTATAAGCTTGCATTGCCAGACTGTGACTGTCAGTGTTCCCTGGCAGGGATGCCGTGGAGTCCTGCCTTCCAGGGGGTAGTGAGGGTTAGAGGAGATGAGCACAGCAGCCGGGAGGCCCCCCGAATGCTACGCTGTCCTCACCATTGCTGCTGTTATGTGGTTTGACATTTATTGTTCCTGGCTCCCCGTGGTAAAATGCTAAAACATCTGACCCCAGATACAAGAACATAGATTTTAAACTGGTACGAACGTTGCATTGGGCCACAGGTTGGCTCTGTGTTGTATAAAGGACAGAGAGCCCTTGGCATCTTGCCAGCATCTGCATGCATGTCGTCAGTGTTCTTGGTGCAGGCAGGAGCTAGAGGATGTCACTGCGGCCTGAGTGCGGTCGGTGGCTCAGGGCTGGGAAGGGAGGGCCAGCCTGATCTGACTTCCCCTAAGCCAGGTCTCTACCTTCTGCTGGCCACCATGCCTACCTCACAGCTAAAAACAGATGGTTTCATTTCTCTTTAAATGAGCCTCTCCAGAGAGCTTTGCACCAGCAGCCTGTGAAGGTTATCCTTGTAAAACTTCTCTGAATAGAAAACTATCTGTCACTTAGCTCCACCTGGTGACCCCACCAGGCCCTTCATCTCCTGTGAACACTGTGCTTCCAAAGAGAAGCAGAGTAAACTGTCTGCAAGAAGCACACGTTGGTCTAGTTGGAGAGATCAGCTGGAGTGGGTGAGCGATGACAGAAGGCGGCAGGAGCCGTGTGCCAGGCACTTTACATATGGTGCTTCACCTCGTCTTCACAGCCCACACTCCTCTCACCTCTGGGCCTTTCACAGGCTGTGGCCTCTGCCTGGGAGGCTCCCTTTGTCTCTCACCCCATCAATTCTGCTCAGGCCTGGACTCTTCCTCCAGGGTTCACCATCAAGGAGCCCCGCCCCCCTCCCCCTCCCCCCTAATGACAGAGACCCTCCTACCACTCAGGAAATGCTGAGGGCTTGGAGGCTCCCTCCAAGGAACCTGGAACAAAGACCAGCCAAATATTTGACTGTTCAATATCAGAGTTGGGGTTGGAACACATATTCAGGCTGGGCCCTGGGGAGCTCTAGGGAGCAATTTTGGAAACTGTGAACTGGAGCCCTTCCTAGGGTCCATACCAGTTAGCTATTGCTGTAAACAAGCCATCCTAATATTCAATGGCTTAAGACACCATTTTAGTACTGTCTCTGGTGGGCCTGCAGATTCATGGAGCTCAGCAAGAGCCCTTCTGCCAGTGCAGCCAGATGGGGGCTGAGGCTCGAATGACCTGAGGTTCAGTCACTCTGCAGTCTGGTGCCTGGATGTGGATGGATGGGAGGAGGGATACGGTGAACAGAATCAGTCACTGCAGACAGAGCGTGAGAGAGTGGACCTGTGAGAAGGACAGCCAGCAGCAGCCAGGACTCCATGCTAGGGGGACGGGGACATAAGTTGAGAGAGAGAGAGAGAGAGAGAGAGAGAGAGAGAGAGACAGACTGACTCTGCCTCCCTGTCCCCACGGAGGGCCTGAAAAATAGAAAAGGTGAGCACTAGTCTGGTAAAGAGTGAAGGAATCTTTGTTCCTCAAGGTTATTTTTCATTATTATCTTCTAAAGCAATTTGAGTAGTGATGGTCAATAATTACCATTTACGTCTAACACAGTTGCCTCAAGGATACCAAATGTGATCAGATCTGATCTTGGCAGATGTGAAATATGTTCTTGGTTCCCACGGCTTTTCCATCATACCCTCTCCTCGGAATTCCCTTTTATGTAAGTTACTCAAAAGAGTTGTCATTTACCGTCTCTTACTGGTTTACCTTCTCATCTACCAAAGTAAAGATGTGATTTCTTGGACCTTTTGATAGGGTCACCTCCCCCTGAGTGGGCCAGGACAACCACAACATGCAGTGCTTGGGGGTAATACAGTTCTGACACTAACCACCTGGCATTAGGTCAGATTTCCCAGTGATGGGCACAGGCCCCAACTAGACCACTCTCACTGGAAATGATAAGGTGCCTGCAACATATGATCTCATCAGAATTCAACTGCATAGCGTTGTTATCATTCCCACTGTGCCTCGGGAGCCAGGCTTGGGACCACTTAGCTAGTTAACAGTGGAGCCAGGACCTTGGCTCTTGCCCCTATCATCTTGCTGCCATTTCAGAGAGCACAGCAGCCATCATTGTTTCATCCTTTCTTGCATTAATGTATCTCGCTCCTACTATGTTTTTGACACACAGGTTAAACACCTGCAGTTACAAAGCATCTCCAAGGTTTTATGTAGGGAAACTCATGAACACGCTGGGTGTCTGTCCCTGGAGAACTTCCCTCATTCATTCCTCCCACCTCATGGCGATGCAGTTTGTGACAGAGTTCCAAAACCTGTCAGGTCTTCTACAGATTGATGCCTCCTGTATGGACCTGCATTTCCATAAAGCAATCTCATCCGTGAAAAGAGAATTATACTGTGCTGGGGAGCTTAGAAGAGAAGTGTATTTGAATTGAACACATTTTTTCTCTTATATTAGCTTTTTTAAATTCACTCTGCCAAGTTGTATTTGGGGATCTGTGGCTTTCTCTCCCACCCTGAACATAGTAATGTAAAATTAGTCCTGTCATAGGCACTGCTTAATATTGCATTTTTATGTTTCTTTGGGATTATAGAGAGATATTTTTCTGTTAGTTTTTCTGACTTTCATTTATTTTGAAAACAAATGTGTAATGTCATACAGGAAAAAGATAGGACACATTGCTGTACGCCATAATGGGGATGTAGTTTTGTATTCTGCTTTTTATGGTTGCTCTTAAAAGTTGCAAAGTGGTTCTTAGAGACCGAGCACCATTCTTCTGCTAAAGGAGACAATTCACAACTTTCTTTCCCCCTTCCCTCCTCAGGCGCAGCACACCCACGATGCCATCACGGAGGCGGCCCAGCTTATGAAGGAGGCTGTGGACGACATCATGGTGACGCTGAACGAAGCTGCCAGTGAAGTGGGGCTGGTGGGCGGCATGGTCGACGCCATTGCAGAGGCCATGAGCAAGGTGGGCCTGGGCTCCCATCACTCTCCCTCACTCCCTGACCCCAGTGCCTCCAAGGTTTCCCTCAGACCTGGTCCCCAAGTGCTTTTCTCTAAGGAGCACCTTCTCTCTTTTCTTGAGGGTTCTGATTAGTGTACAGGTGCCTTATCATATGTTCAACATAGTATTCATTCTTCACTGTTCATTGATGACTTTGGTAAGCCAGTTGTACCCTTCCTTCCAGTTCTACATGGGGGGAAATGGAGGTGCAGAAGGCATCCTTGGTTACTTCACTTATAAAATGGAAATAATTATCCACCTCCCTTGTCTACCTCATAGTGTTGTTGTAGAGAACAAACTCCCAGTGAAATAATGCAGTGATTGCCAAGTGCAGGTCTTTGGAATGGCCACTTTGGAACCACTGGGATCATTTTAGACAGAACATTCCTGGGCCCTTCCCCAGCCCTGCTCAGCTGGGATCTCTATGGGGTGGAGGCTGTGGATCTCTATTTGTAATTTTTAAATCTCTCCAGATTTTTAAAATCTAGCCAGCTGCAGAAACCACTAAAGTAATATGCCTAAAAGCCCTTTGTGAAGTCTTGCAGGAAGTAGATAGAGAAGGCCCCATGAGTATCATTTTTCTTCTAGTGACCCATCAATTGAGTTGGGTCAGTAAGGAAATATGACTGGAGACAGCTTCAACTCTCTATCTCCTGCTCTTTCCCCCAAGGAATCCTCATTAGTCACGTCAGCTTGATATTCATTAGAAGTGACTATTGTTCATAAACATCTAATTGCTACCCTATGATAGCATAGCCAAGGCTTTTAGACATCGCCTGTGTTTTGAAATGTCCATTGTCAGATTGTGAATACATTCTTGTGGATTTTCAGGATAATAAGCAGTCTTTAATTGCTAATTTAGAGAAGATGGGTTGGTTCATATCTCCATAAATAGATGATAGCCTAAAACTATAATTAGGATAATTCCCTTCAACATTATGCAGTCATTATCAGACGGATGAAGTCACAAGCCGGGCAGGGATGCTGGGGCTCCCTTGTGAGACTGCAGGCTTTGCCTTGTTAAAGCACTCCAGTAATTCCTGCTGTGGGCTTCTCATGCTTCAGATACAGACAGTTTGGCAGAAAAAGTGAAATCCCCCTCCTTTTCAAGGCCCTCGGGTGAATCTCAGTTGGGTTTGTTTGGTTTTCAGGACATCAGAATACCTGAGCTTTGAAAATAGCCATGTGTCCACCAAGGGTATTAAATGATGGCGCTCAAGCTTTCTCAGTACAAATTAGAAATCCAAGTGATAATCTTTTTCTTCTCAGGAGAAGGTGTTTTTCCCAGCCACTGTAATGATGGGGAAGTTTCATAAATCCCTGGAGGGTAGAAGTCAGGTTCCTGAAGTCCTTTCTTGATAGCCTTTGAGCCCTGCAGGCTGGGGTGGATTTTCAATATGGAAAGCTGCGCTGTGCAATCTGATGTCAGTGGTGTAGCTTCTTGTGTGAGGGCTGGGAAAGAAGTCTGGTGTACCTGATAGGGAATGCTGTGGCTCACAGAGGCCAGCAACATAGGTTTCCACCTCCCCCTCTCCCCCCTCAGTTTTGTAAAGTATACAATTGGGGTTTCATTAATACCCCTAATTTCTCATCTACTCAGACCTGACAGCCAAGGTGGACTATACAGTGCCTCTTCCCCATTCTCCCCTTGCTCAGCCTACCCCAGCCTGCCTGTGCTGGGGACTTGAGGGTAAGTGGCGCTTCAGGTCCTTTGAGCTCCTCCCTAAAGTGAGGTATTAGAAATCTGACATTTCCTGAGTTTCAGTTATTTGGTTAAAATGTTGATATACTTTCAGAATCCTTGTGTAGAATTCTCAAAGACAGTTACTGGCAGAAAAATGTGAATGTACCCAAAGTTGATTTTAACTTGGGTGCCATTCTTGACACTTTTGAGGCTTCTGCTATGGAGCTTCTCTCTGTAGCCAAGCCTTGGGAGGTTAACAGGAAGTGAGCAGCTTTATGGGTGATCTTGGACAGATCACTCAGGCTCTCTGAACCTTGGTTTCCCCATTCAGTGACATTAGTTCTCAACCTTTGGGATTTTGTGACCCAATACTCTTTCTTTGTTTGCTTGGTGAGTTGTATTTTGGGAGGAGGGGTGGCCAAGAAAAAAAACTAAAGAAACAAAACAAACAAAAATATTGCTATTTACATCACTATTATCTCATAAAAGAAAGGTCATGTTAACATTTTTAAAAAGTAGGAAAGCTATGATCTCAGAATAAAGCAAAATTCTTTCAACTAAATTCATCCTTTTGTTCTTTTATCATTGTCTTCAAGCTGGTAGAAGGTTCATCTTGGTGGCCGGTGGCCCCGTATCTAAGTTGCCCTCTAGCTCCAACCCTCTGGAGTGTATGCAGCTATGCCACACCTCATATGAAGGCTCTCACACATAGCCTGACATGAAGAAGATACCCAGTCAGTTTATACTTAGTGTATGAGTGCACAACTCAATTCTCATCTGACCTTCAAGGCTCCCATGGTGTGATGGAGCTATTTGGCAGCATCGATCTCCCTGATAAAGAAACCTAAAAAAAATGCTAGCTAGCCTGGAGTCTGTGTTGCTGGTTTGGTGGAAATTGATCCTGGGCTGAGCAGACCCATCACACATAGGCTACAGCCATACGTTCCTTCGATTCATGCTGTGGCCTATGCCTGGTAGTCATGTGTAGCTCTTATTGAAGACTTCATCTAACAGTTTTCTAATTACCCTCTTGGCCCCTCGTCTCTTCCCAGACTACAGGTTACCTGGCAGAGCTGCCAAAGCGACCTTCTCAGCTGTGTCATTGCCTACCCCCAGTGCCACCATTTTTCTCATGACTTCAAGGTTCTTCATTAAGTAGATCCAGCTTCATTCCCACCACTCTCAACAGCCCTCTCTGTTCACTGCTCTTACTCCTCCTTTATTTACTAGTATATTCACCTTGTCTCCTCACCTGTTCGGTATCATTCAGCAAACAATGGTGACAGTAACGATAATGATGATGGTGAAGTTGGTTTCCTTTTTCTTCATCATAATCATCATTGACATTATCATCGTCATCAATTCCTCTTCCTTCATGCAGCTCTTTTTTTTAAAAAAATATATTTTATTGATTTTTTTACAGAGAAGAGGGGAGAGAGATAGAGAGTTAGAAAAATCGATGAGAGAGAAACATCGATCAGCTGCCTCCTGCACATCTCCCACTGGGGATGTGCCCGCAACCCAGGTACATGCCCTTGACCGGAATCGAACCCGGGACCTTTCAGTCCGCAGGCCGACGCTCTATCCACTGAGCCAAACCGGTTTCGGCCCTTCATGTAGCTCTTGACTGGGTATAATCTCAGCTGATATTATTACAACCTGCTGATGCTTAGAAGTTTCTAGTGAAGGACCTGAGACTTGAGAGTTTAAGCAACCAGCTTTAGGCCCATTCACAAGCCCTGGAACCAGGTCTTGAATAAAAGTCTTCTGAACCAATATGTCCCTAACCCCTCAAGGAACAGAGCCATTGTTCCACTTCTCTAACCCTTCCACCCCACAGTGATCTCGCCCTTCTCTCAATTCCTGTTGCACTTAGAGTCAGACAAGTAACAAATTATATCTGGTGCTTCCAATGTCTTCTTTCCTGAGTTAGATCAGACGTGAGTGTTCCAGGGTACAGACACCCTTTCTGATATAGGTACTGCCTCCTCTCCCAACCCATTTCCGTCAGTCTGTGCTTCCCCGCAACTGGCCAGCTCATTCCCACCTTTATACTCAGGTTCCATTCCTGCTCCTTGGGACACTTCCCCACTTCATATATGTAGCAGATCCTCCCTGTGGTAAGACTTGGCTGAAACATCCTTCTTCTGGAAAGCCCTCCCACTCCTCTTAGGCAGGGCTGGGGCCTCTCCTTGCCCGTGTTCCTCGAATGCCTTACATGCACCTCTACTGAAGTCCCCATTGCAAAAGTTCTGAGATTCTGTTCACTCTGGGCCAAAGAAACTCTGAGGGCCTCTCCTCTTTAAAGTTCCTCATTCCAGTAAGTACAGCCCACATGTCAACTGGCCTCTGATGACCTTTGGGTTCCTTTCCTCTCCTCCAGCTGGATGATGGCACTCCTCCAGAGCCAAAGGGAACATTCGTCGACTACCAGACGACTGTGGTCAAATATTCTAAAGCCATTGCGGTAACAGCTCAGGAAATGGTAAGAAGAAAAAGAACTGCCCTTTTATCCACATCGCCACTGATCTTTAATTCCGGGGTCTGTGTTGGAGAGATTAGTGTGTGTATCTAGTTCCTCCTGGGCCCCAGCTTCTGTCCTTTAGCCGTGGTCTCTGTGGCTGCCCGTGGTCTAAAAGCCCCAGTCCACTGCAAGAGGAAGTTAAAGATGGCTGAGAACTTGGGCATGAGGACCGGGGAGCAAAGAAAGGAGAGAAAATGAGAATCAAGGAGGAAATGAGAAGGAAGTTGGGGTTATAGAAAGAGAAAAAAAAATCCTCTTCACCTCACATAAGACTTGAGGTGTTTTTATAGATTAAAATTATAGTACATGTGGGCATTGAACATAGATTGATGAATCAAATTATAATATTTCAATAAAAAGATTGCCTGTCTTTCAGGCAAAATAAGACACAATGGTTATGTGCAAAAATATTTTTTTCCTGATAATAGAAGGCATGTACCTTTTTTTTTTTTGCTAAAATGCAATCATAATTGTATTATACGGATCTTTACATATAAATGGCAATGAGAAACAGTTGGATACTACTTGGTATGTTAAAAATTTGAGCAAAAGATGACAAATGGTGTCTTCAAAGATTTCATAGGAATACTAGTCAGAAAGTTCCGCTCAACTTGTGAAGGGTCAGGTGGCCCAGGATAAGCTATTGAAAGCCGCCTCCGATGCTAGCACCTGAGCCGGAGCTGAGAGCGCGAGCAGCCTTCCCAGCTGCAGGGACCAGGCTGAGCCGTGCGAGGCTCCTGCCCCTCAGGCCCACTGCCTGTCTGGAGGTTTTGTCATGCAGTCGTGTGTCCACTAGAGGTTGAGCTTGGACCACAAAGGCTTCCCTGGCTGCTGCTGCTCCTTCTTAGAAACGCTGGGATTGTGCCAGGCTGGCTGTTATTTTAAAGGCTTGGGGCTGGGGAGGGAGGGAGGGACAGTGCCCATCTCCGTGACTGTGAAAGGCTGGAGCGGGGCCAAGCTGGCCCTGCTCGGGGGCAGGTCACAGGTCACAGCAGGCAGCCCTACGGCGCCGATGCCTCCGAGCAGGGACACAGCGCAGCAGAGGGTGCAGACATTTTGAGTGGCCTCGTGGAGTTTCTGGAATATCTCCCGGGCTAGCTTCTTGGCTACTGGTCCTGACCTTGGTGTCCATGTTCTTAAGGAGCCTGGCCTCGGCTGCATTGCCGCTCCTGGGATCACTAGCCTGGGCCTTGCGTTGGCGCAAGTCCGGCTTCACTGCAATGGGGCGCCCCAGAATCACGGTGCTCTGCGTGGCAGGGCTCCAATGAAGCAACTCTTGGTACAGCCTCGCTTTCTCGGGGTTCAGGGTGCATTCCTGGGGACCCCACACCTGGGCCGGAAACGCTGTGGCCTTTCCTGGTACATATGGCTGCAGGTTCTGTCCCGCCTCAGGGGATGTGGAGTCAGTTAAAAGCCCCTTAAAATCAGGGTCTTCAAATGAGAAAGCATGGTCCTCCAGAGTGAGAGAAGAGCTGGGGCAACTGGAAAGCCTCTGACCTGAGGGACGGGAACTTTCTGGGAGGCAGGCCAAAACTGCTGTTGTGGGAACCAAGGCATTTTGTCAAAGGAAGAGGAAAAACGTGAGGCCAGCATGCTAGCTAGGTAGGATAAGCTAAGGTAAGTTTTTCTATGAAACAGGAGGAAGACACAGAATGTCTTGTCAGGGGTCCTCAAACTTTTTAAACAGGGGGCCATTTCACTGTCCCTCAGACCGTTGGAGGGCCGGACTGTAGTTTAAAAAAAAACTAGTCGGCTGCTAAGCAACAGGCAGCGGCGGCAAAAACACCCGGCGGGCCGGATAAATGTTTTCGGCGGGCCGCATGTGGCCTGCGGGCCGTAGTTTGAGGACCCCTGGTCTTGATAATTAAAATATAGATCTTGACCACTTAGGCTGCAGTATACCCTTAACCCAACTTGGGGCCAAAACCTTGTCTTTCTTTGGCACAAATTCACTACAAAGCATTATTCTCTATAAATTTCTTCTCCAAAGCATCTGTCTTGTCCGCCACTTCTCAGTCACGAGAAGTCCTTAGCAGCTCTGTCCTCATGCCCTCTCGTGCCGTGGGGGGCCCATGGCTGGGTTCCTGGAGACCAGACGAACTTCCTGCAGAGGGTGTGGCCAGGGGTGTGCGCTGCACAGGAACTGTGCACCCTGTGGCTTTCCTGGGGAACTCCTCTGGTGACCAACCCACAGGGCAGGGCTGGCCGAGTTGCCACTCTCACCTCCCAGCATGGACCCCGAGGGCTGGACTCCACGCTGCACGGCCTGAGCCTAGCATGTGGCCCATCAGCCGGGACCTGCTGGCCTGAGAGGGCCCTGGCCTGTCGTGTGCGATGCAGCATGGGCTTCGCTTGTACTGCCCTCTCCAGCGTCCAGCCCCAAATGCAAGCCAAGCGCTGAAAAGTGAATGAAACCTTGTGGCTACCAGAGGTATTAACACGTGATTCTCATGCTTTTCTCTGTGTGTGTGTGTTTTGTGTCTTGCTTGTTTTCTTTTTCCAGATGACTAAGTCGGTTACTAACCCGGAGGAGTTGGGAGGACTGGCTTCACAAATGACCAGTGACTATGGGCACCTGGCTCTCCAGGGCCAGATGGCAGCAGCCACGGCGGAACCAGAGGAGGTCTGCCACCTTAAGCCCCTGTTTTAAGAAGCCAACCCACCCTGGTGCCCACTCCGGGGGGTGAGGGGATCCTCCACAGCTTAGCTCCATTCCAGAAGACCCCAGCCTGAGAGCCAGGCCTAGAACCCGCTGCATGCTGCCAGCCCCTAGGGTCAGGCCAGTCGTCCAGGCTGTGCTCAGGGCTCCCTGTGCTTTCTGAGGCCAGCTGGCTGGGATCTGGGGCCATCTGGGGAGGTGGGCTTTCCCACAGAAGGACTCGCTTTGCAGTGTTCCATCAGGTTACCTGGCCCCTAGCCCATCACCCGATGCCAAGGGCAGACACCCGCTGCCATCTTCCTATTATTGTCTACTCCTGCCTAGCACATGTCTCTTAATTATTTTTATGTTTTCCAAAGGCTCACTGAAGTGTTGGGCTGAGTAGCCTGCTTTCATAAGGCAACATCTTGCCCAAATATTTCTGGTGACTTTCAAGAACTGACCCCTGTCCCCATACCTCCTGCACACTTCCCTTCATTATCTACCTGCCTTCCCCACGCTCACTTTCCTTCGTGGCCAACACAGACTTTGCCTCAGAATGCCTGAATCCTTAAAGAGATAAATGGCAAAAGCTTGGTCCCAGAGGGCATTTCTGAGCGCTCCTATCTCTGACGCCTCTGAGAAATGGAGTGGTCCATGGGAAGCACACAGGGGCCCATGGGGAGCTCTGGGGTGCCTGGCTGCATGGGTGTCAGTGTTAGCAACAGAAAGGGCTCCGTCCCAGCACCTACATGGCTCCTTAGAGAAAGAGAGCTCAAGCTGAACTGCAAAATAAAGGAGTGGACTGCAGGGACCTGGGAAGATGGAGTAACCACTTTCCGTGAAATTCTGCAAGCTCTTCATCGAGCGCACACCCCGTTCACCACATTCCTACGTGAGCCGGGTGGTCACGCAGAAGGCTGTGCCTGGTCTTCCCTTCTCCTGGCGATGACAGTCAGTGTTTCCTGTTATTGCTGTTTCTCCTGGGAGTCAGGTCTAGTAAGCATGTCTTAACAAAGGCTCCCAGAGACACTACAGAAATGAAGGCCCGACGCAAAAAATCACCTTCTAACATGTGTTGTAATAATGCATGTAAGTAGGAGTGTCATATATATGTACTTGCTTACATATATATCTGGCATGGGATGACCTGAGTCTCTAACAGTGCCTGCATTTTGAGATTTTTAGAATGATTGAGTATTTAGGCTGCAGCATGAATAATCCTTTCGTAACGAGCTTGTCAAGTCACTACCAAGAAAGAAAAATTATGAGAGGCCCACATTGGGATTCTGTTGACCCTTTACAAAAGGCCCATCACTTTTTAAAAAAAGTAGACCGATCATCTGGACTCATGATTTATTTGACTTGTAACTTTGAATTTCTTAAGCAAGTGTAAGGGAGCTGATGTTACAGGGAGGAAGAATTTGGTTGGACCAAGGAAAGAAGTTTGGCTTCGCAGGGAGATTAAAACTGAAAGAGACTGTGATTGAGCGGGAGGGTTGGCTTGAAAAAAAAAAAAAAAGAAGAAAAAGCTTTAAAAATGGAATCGACAACCATCTGCCTTGCTTGGTTTAAACGCTGGCCTGCCTGAGTTGGTGAGTGGAGACCCAGGCACCCATTAGAGCCCTTTCCACATCCGAGTCCCGCCCCATGTGTGAAACAGGCACATTGTCGTATTGCAACCCAGACCGCCGAAGCGGAATATAAAGTGATGCCACAGCAGCCAGGAAAGAAAATGTGTGGTTGAAAGCACAACTAGTTACTTTAGTTCTGGGCCCTGCGTTCATAGCAGCTGATGTTTCCATTAAGAGTCTCCCTTTTTTCCGTCACATCTTGAAATGTATTTTACATTCCAGACACGAGCAGTGTGACCTGGAGCGAGAAGGGGCAGACAGAATATAAAATTTCCAGTGGCTTGCAAAGGAGAATTCTTTGTGTGCATTCGCCAGACAGATATTTGGGGGAAAACTGAGGAGGTTAGGAGATCCCTGAAGCAGCGTAGTGTTTTATTCCAAGACCGTGGAATTATTTGTATACGCGAGGGGGCCCCCACATCACAGCATCTGAAAATATTTATTTCCAGGGCAAATAAGCCGCTGCCCTCGCTGCAGCCCTGCCCGCTGCTGTGCCAAGTCAGCGTTCTGGTCTTTTCCAGAATGTGACAATGACAGGAAGAGTCACAGCGCTGCCCGGAACATCACGCGGGAGCGTTATCTTGCTGATTGTTCCATGGAAAATTGAAACATTTGTTCACATTGCTGTGAAAACGTCTTCCTTCAGAAAAGTTAAACCCCTCAGACAACTTTGCAATTTAAGATTGGTTTCCGCTTTAAAAAAAAAAAGAAGAAGAAGAAAGGAAGAAATGCAGGTGCTGTGAGCTGCAGCTCCTACGTGTAACCTGGGGGAGAGATTGGGTGACCACAGCTCTGGGGAGCCGCAGGAACGTTTGCGGAGCCTTGTGGTGAGAACCGAAGCCCTCTCGTCCCCGGGGGATGGGTGTCCGCTCTCGGACTTGCTCAGCTCTCCATTCCCAGACACACTTTCGGAGCTGAGACGGTGCTGCCCTGCTCCTGTGGCACACACTCTCCCTGTTCCTTCCCCTTCTCCTGCCGAAGGAGAAACTGTCAGGTTTGTCAGACACCATCCATGGTTGCGTCTCAGCTTTCACAGGCTCTCCAAGGCACAGTATACTTGACCCAGTTTCAGATGGGATTGTTTTTAAAGCCTGAGAAAAATCTGAGTTTAAGCCGTAAAGAAGACAATTAGTATTTTCTTAGACTCCCTCCAGGTTGAAATGTGACCCCAAACTCCTGAAGGCCGGGCTTCTGGTTCCCTGAGGGTGCACCCCCAGGAGACCACCTTCTCCGTTTACTTCCATTTGGGCAAGGAGGCAATTGAGGGTTTCCTTGAGGTTCAAGCCATGCTTTACTCAAGTTGCCAATTTAAAACCCAAGTTTAATGTCTCTGAGCAACATTTCTTTGTAATAAACACTGGTTGTGAGTTGGCTCACCCCGAATGCTGAGAAGTTTAGTGTTGCTTTGAGAAACAGTATTTAAAGCCCTTATCTGTTGGAATTCAGTCTCAAAAATGTAGTCCCTCTGGCCGTACAAAGTGTTCTGTGGAAGTGAGGTAGAGTAGACGATTGCTTTGTGGATATGCTGGTCCTGTTGTCCTCTTTCACTGAGTGGCCGATGGAGAAGAATGAGAGAGAGTTGTTGATTGCGTCCACAGGAGGAGTCCGGTGCTGTGCTGTGCTGTGCTGTCCTGGTACCCTCGCCTGCAGCATGCCAGGCCATCGTTTGTTCTTCCCCGTTTCACAGATGAGCAAACTGAGGCTTAGAGCTTAGTTAGTGTCTAAGATCACACAGCTTCCATAGTGTCGAAGCCACTTTAAGCAACTTTTGGGAATAAGTGACGTTTCAAGTAAGTTAAGAAGTAACTATGTGGAAAAGTCAGGATTCGAACCTGGCTTTGTTGGGCAACCTCTGCTCTTTCCCCTGCACCAGGCTGCCTCTTCACAACAGTGAACATTCGAGTGGCACTTCCTGCTTTGTGAGATGTTTGCATTGGGTCATCCATCAGCCTTGAGAAGTGGGCAGGGCAGATTCTGTCCTGGGTCGCAGGTGAGGGAACCAAGGCCCCAGGAGGTTAGCGGGCTCACCCAGAGAGCCCGGTGGCCAGGGAAGGATAGGGCTGGAAGTGAGGCCCCTGGTCCTTTCTGGTACCCATGGGGTCCACCTAGAGCAGGAGTGGGGCTGGGGTGGGGACCCTGAGAGCCCTTCGTTACGTTCAGCCCTCAGCCTGTGAAGGTGAGCGAGTGAAGCCGATCCTGCATCCCTCCTGCATGCCGTCCAAATGGGATCGTGCAGCCAGGTGGACAGGAGGTTTGCATGGCCAAACCTCAAGGGGCCCTTCAGGCACCCACGCTAACTGTGACCTGGCTCAGACCCCACTGCCCAGGCCTACCCTGGGGTGACCAGGAACCCCAACGGCTTTTGCAACTGTTCCCTTATTTCAGTCTCATCCCTTTGCTTCCTGGTGCTGCTCTTCCCTGATGCTTTCTAACTGGAATATCATCCCTGATGACCATTGTGCCACCTCCCCCGTCACGTTCTAAGATCTTTGCTACATGCATGATGCCACCTCCAAGAAAGGGGCTGAGCACTAGGCCTTGGGGTGTGTGTGTATAGCATGGCCTTTTGAGAGGGGGCCGAGGGAGCCTGAGAGTGCCATTGAGGATGTATTCCCACCACAGAGCATGTCTGCCCATAGGTTTCGGTTTGGGAGTGATTTGGGGGTGATTTAAGAGGCCTGTGCTTGTCCCCGTGCCCCATCTTCTGTAAACAGCTCTGCTCGGGAGCAGCATTCCGGTTTCACACCTTATTTGTCAGAACCCTGACCCAGGGAGGGGCTTTGGAAGTTCTGCACATTTGGCTCCAGTATCGCTTTTGTTGTTGTTGTTAATCCTCACCTGAGGATATTTTTCCATAGATTTTTAGGGAGAGTGGTAGAGAGAAGGAAAGGCAGAAATATCGATGTGAGAGAAACACATCGAGTGGTTGCTTTCTGCTCGAGCCCCAAACCGGGCCCCAGGCCCCAGGCCCCAGGCCCTGGGCTGAGGAGGAGCCTGCAACCAAGGTACATGCCCTAGACCAGAATCGAACCCGGGACCCTTTGGTCCGCAGGCTGATGCTCTACCATTGAGCCAAACCAATAGGGCCAGTCTCACTTTTTAAACATAATTGAACAACTTTTTTTTTTTAACTGTTAGGAAAAGCTGCACGTACTGTTGAATGTGTTCCAGGCCAGCTGGTAACCCTGGGCCCCCAGCCCCGCACCCGGGACCAGGTGGTCTGTGCAGACCCCGGACTGACTCCGCTCTGTCCTGCCCTCTCTGGTCAGGACACTGTGAGAAAACCGCTCCTGTTTGCTTTATTCGCTCACACAACGGGATTTCCCCAACACTGTGCAACCAAAGCCAAGCGCAGGAGTGAGTCGGTGGCTGTGGCTGCAGCTGGCTTTCCTAACCCCCGCTCTTCAGGTTCACTCGGTCTCATTGTTGACTTTTTATTGAGTCAGGGTATACATGTTAACTCAGGATGAAGAGTATACTAATGGTCAATGACTTCTATTAATTTTACATGTTGAGGTTTCATGAGAGCTTGTATGGGGGAGTCAGGAGTCTGCTGCCAGGCAGGGGAATCACAGTTAGGAAAGTGCTGCTCTGAGGAGCGGGCGCTGTGCTGGGTGGAGGCCTGGACACTGGGCTGCTTCCCCAGGGACCCGCTGTGTGATCTTGGACCAGGCAATCCCTTCTCTGGCCTCCGTCTCTTCATCTGTCGACGAAGGGAGGTGGAACTGGTGAGGTCGTTTTTTATTGTGAGATTCCATCCATGCTGCTTCCTCCATTTGCCCCTCACCTGACTTCCTGGCACCACCTGTCATTCATGGAGAGATCTGTGGTCATCCTCCCTAGCAGAGCTCTTGCCTTTGGATTTGCTCTGACCCCTGAGTACTTAGGGTTTAACCATACGGATCCAACAAGCATTGAGAGCCAGGTTAAGCTTAAAACGTAATTGGGGCATCCGCCGGCTTCAGTTTGACCTCGCGCTTAACTTAAAGCAATGAGCATGCCCAGCAAACAGCTGTATTTCAATGGCGTCCCCCTGCGAGGGCCGAGTTACAGTGTCTCTCCCTCCTCAGGGGCGGCCTTGCTGCAGCACTGGCCCAGGCGTGCTTGCAGAGCGGCTGGGTTGTGTGACCCTGGGTGCCGCACCTGTCATGTTCCACGTGGAGGTGGTCTGCCAGAAGCCCTGCCTGGTTGGGAAGTTTTGCAGCCCCCCCTGGGTACCATAGAAGACACCCCAACTTTCTGGATGAGGAGAATTTCCCATTAAATGGATTTAAACATTCTTTGAGCCTTAAGGGGTTAAGGGAATTCCCTTTTTCCCTAAAAACAGGAAGTGTTTCAATAATAGGAGAACTAACATTTGCAGCCCCTTCACTCCTCAGAGTCCCTTAAACTGCCTCCTGGGATGAAAGTGGGAGACAGCATCCAGGGGGCCCGCACCTCCCAGGTTTTATTCCCAATACCTGAGGTTATTCAGTAACTCTTCATGACAGATGCTAGACGGATAAGCCACAGCTGCTTGCTATTGTGATTATAACACTTACTGACTAAAGCCTAAAGGTTTTAGTTTGTTTTGTTTTTAGTTGCTTACCTGGGCTGGAGGTCAGATTATTATGACAGCTGTATTGATCAAACCCAAATGAAAATTGACAGGAAACAGAGCGAGAGGAGTGCGAACTCTGGGGGTGGCCGAGGATTTATTGCTCCTTAAAGAGACAGCTGGCCGCTCACCCATAGCAGAGCCCCTCTGGCGTTTTTTTAAGCAAAGTGCCTTTGATAATCGAACAAGCCAGGGGTCAAGAAAAGGATGCGTGCCTGCTGAGCCATTAGCTCTAGAAATGTACCTTTTTGAGGCCACCTCCAACCTGGCCTGATAGAAAGGAAGCCTGGGCCCCACATGGTCGCTCTCAGCATGGCTACAGCTGAGGAGGGGGAGTCCTGCTTGGTAAACATACAATTTCACAGGAATCTGAACACTTTAAAATATTCTTAAAGCTTTACATTTTGAACTTCTAATTACCCCCCAGTGCTGTTGTGAGGAATAAATGAAAGTAAAATGCATGACCTGCTTAGAAGAGGCGCTGGCACACAGTAGGGGCGCAATAAACGCCTGTGGAAGGAATCACAGAATGAATTGTCCCCCCAGAGCTCATCTAACTGACACGCTTATCAGGTGGCACAGGACACAGACAAGCAGTACACCAGAAAAGGCAGCAAGCACGGGGAAGGCATTATGCTGGGAGGATGAGGTGCAGACTTGCTTCCTGAGGGCTGCGGGCATGTCACCGTCTCTAAAAATGGGAAGCCAAGTCAACCAAATTCCATACTCCCCCCAGCACAGACTCCGAGCAGCAGTGGAATTTTCCTAGCCAGGCTCCCATAGGACGCAGGAGAAATTTTCCACGCAGGGAGGCCCTCGATGGCCGGGTCCATCACGCTTCCCCTTCCCCACCCCGGCTGCCTCCGCAGATCGGCTTCCAGATTCGCACTCGGGTGCAGGACCTGGGCCACGGCTGCATCTTCCTGGTGCAGAAGGCGGGGGCCCTCCAGGTGTGCCCCACCGACAGCTACACCAAGAGGGAGCTCATCGAGTGTGCCCGCGCCGTCACCGAGAAGGTAAGGAGCGGCCCTGGGTCAGACAGAGCCACGGTGACCTGCTGTGACCAAGGTCATGAGCAAGAGACTAAGCCAAATACAACCCAGCCCAGTCAGGTCTGGGCATCTTCCCTCGAGCCCAGGGTCCCCCAGGGATGGGGCACCTCCGGGAGCTGGGGGTGATCCACAGGTCTTGAGAAACTGTGTGTGTGAGAGGGACTGTCCCGCCAAGGTGGGCCCCGGCTGTCCACCGTGCAGGGCTCTGCTGCAGACAGACTGGACAGATGGTTGCAAAGTCCAGGATCAGCCCCGGGAGCCCCTCCCTGCAACCCCTCAGACACTTGTCCCTGTGCTTCCTTCTCAGGGAGGCCCCTAGTTGTGGGGCTGAGTGAGAGGGACCTCTAGTTCCTTTCCTGTAACCTCTATTTCCAAACCAGACGTGATGTGGGGGCAGGTGAATCCTGCCCGAAGCCGCATGGCACCTGGCAGGAGAGCAGGAGCCTGCGTGCCATTTCTGACTGACGGGCCGTTTGTAGAGCGAGTCGCATAGGGTGGTGGATGGGGTTTAGGATCTCAGCTAAGTAACTCCACCTGGCCAGGCCTCGAATGCCTCATCTGTAAAATGAGAGTAAAGGAATATCATTCATTCCTGGCCCGTGGGGTCGTGCAGACTGATCGCCATGGCATGTGTGTAAGGCTTGGCACAGTGCCAGGCACAGCTGCCGTCTGTGTGAGCTGTCCTCTAGCGCTGCCCTCCCGGGAAGTCTACATGCCCCTCGCTCCCAGCGTCTCCTTTGTTCTCCCGCAGTCCTTAACCTTCTGCTTGGCTTATTTCTGAGTCACCCTTTCCAGACAGCGCTTTCACAGGCCGCGAGGAGCGCAGGCTGAACACCCCAGCTCGGCTGGCTTTCCCGCCCCTGCACTCAGCTTCTTAGGACACAGTACTCTGCCCTGTTTAGAAGCTTGGCAACAGGACTTGAGGGGTGGGCGGGGAACCCCTCACCTGGAAGCTGCCCTACAGAAGCTGCTCTGTATGTGGCCCCTCGCTAGGCCGCGATGTGGCCGCCTCCCATAGCCCACAGGACCATCCAGCCTCCCGGACTCCACAGGATGAGGAAGCAAATCTCCCAGCTCAGGAAGGCACTCTCCCTTCTTTGAAAGCCCTTCCTTGTTATTGAAGTTACTCTTGCCAAGCTTCCCAGTAGAAGACCTTGGAGCAGGAGCAGGGGGAAGCGAGGGGAGGGGAGAGGAGGGGAGGGTCCTCATCAAGCCGTATGATGTTCCTGAGCCTGGCCAGGCAGCGCCGGCTTCCTGAGCTGGCCCTGGCTGAGGCCGCCTGGAGAAGGATCAAAGGCAGAGAGAGGCTTGTTCAGAGCAGCCCGTCTATTTGGCCCTTCTGAGCTCCTGCTCTCCCCATCCCCTCCCTCCATGTCTTTCTCACACATCTCGATTGTGTTTGTGTCACTCGCCCCAGCCATGCACCCTTGCCTGATTCACTTTTTTGTCCTGGTCCCGGAGGGATTAGTGCAGTGACTAGTAGATGCTCAATAAACCCCCGCTGGCTTGCATACCTTTCCCAGTGGGCGGGACACACTTTTTCACCCTTATTTTCACACTGGCTGAGAAGGCCCCTCCCGGACTCTGATTACTTGCCTCAGCCTTTGTCCTCTGGGAGTTCATTCCAGAAATTGGACCCCTCCTTCCCAGACCAGCTCTGTGCCAGCCTGACTCACCTTTTCCTGGTGGGACACAGCAGAGTTTAACTTGGGAAGTAGTTGTCTGTGGGCTGGTCTTGGGACGTGGTGGATCCTCAGGAAGCGGGCTCTCTGCCCCTCTTGCCAGGCTGTCCCCGGCCTCTGCTGAGACCTCAGCCGCGTGGGAGGGGGAAAGTGTTCAGACTCTGGGCCTCGCACGGATGCTGTCACTGCCTGTCCTGGTTGTGTGCTTTAAAAATGCATTCACAACACATGTCAGACTCCCCTTTAGGTCAGCCGTGGTCAGGGGTGGTGAGTGTGTGTGCTTGGGGATTAATGTGGCAGCTCCTGGCCTCAGTGGGCCTCCTGCCATGGGCCCATTCCTACTGTTTATGACCGGTGGTCAGCAGGCCACCCTGAGGGCACGGACAGAGTGTGTAGACTCCTCAGGAGGTCCAGCCATCTCTCCGGGAGAGGACAGCGGGGAAGGCAGGATGAGCAGACCAGTGGCTGGAGAAGAGGAGGGGAGGGGGGATGCAGACAGAGGGCAGAACTACTGAGAGCCCGGAGAAGCCGAGGGTGTTGGGAAATAGGAGCTGGCTGGTGTAGTGATGAGCTGTGATGCTGAAGTAAGGAGCTGGCAAGAGTGTGGTAGGAGTCCTGGAGAAGTTGAACCTGTTCAACTCCTCCCCAGAGCCAGGGAGGATTGTTCGCAGCATGTGGTGGGGTCAGGTTTGTATCACAGGAGTGTCTCTGGGAACAGTGAGTGTTACTGGAGTGGGCATGGCAGGTGGCAAGGCAGGGTTCCTGACACAAAAGGCGCTGGAATGCACACCTTAGCCAACTTGCTGGACCCTCAGGTCACTGGAACGATTATGATTCGGTGGCAGGTGACTCAGGGGAGTGTTGGGGTAGAGGTTACATACAGTGACCTCAGCTCCACTGTGGAGGATTTTCAGTCAAGAGGTACCCTTCTTACCTGAAAATGAAGAATATGTAAAGGTGTGTGAAAAATAAAAACAAAAAGAAGCAGCCAAGGGAAGGAGCGATGAGTGTTAGCAGAGGGGGCTGATCTACAGAAATCCTCATCAGAGGGGACAGAAATGGCCACACCTTTCACAGGAGCCTAATCCTGTGTCCCTCCTTGTGGGTTCAGAAACATAATCATAACTATATCATAGCATCAGCCCTCTCCCAAACGCTTACCATGTGCCAAGTTCCACATTAGACTTTGTACACACATTCTCCTGCACTCAATCCTGCCAACAGCCCTGATGGACAAAAAGTAATGGCTCCATTTTACAGATGAGGAAACTGAGACTTAGAGAAGGAAACCCTCCTACCCAAGGTTAGGTAACCAGCTAACAACAAAGCAGGTGTTCAGACTGAAGTGTTGACCCCAAACTGTGCTGTTAACCCAGGAGCTGCATCAACTCGCAGAGAAAGAATTCAGTGTTTTCAAACTGTGTGCACATTTGGGTTACGTTTCCTCTGCTCCCCCTGACATTCCCTGTCTGCCCATAGGTGTCCTTGGTGCTGTCAGCTCTCCAGGCTGGGAACAAAGGGACCCAGGCATGTATCACGGCCGCTACTGCTGTGTCCGGGATCATCGCCGACCTGGACACCACCATCATGTTTGCAACTGCAGGGACCCTGAACGCTGAGAACAATGAGACCTTCGCAGACCACAGGTATGGGCTCCTGGGTAGGGCTGGACTGTGGAGATGCTTCCCAGCAACTAGAAATATGGCCATCTGATTTGATTTCAACAAGATGTTCAAGTGGGGAAAGTGAACCACATCCTATATAATAAAAGGGTAATATGCAAATTGACCCTAACAGCTGAACGACAGAACAACCAGTCGCTATGATGCACCCTGACCACTAGGGGGCAGACGCTCAATGCAGGAGCTGCCCCCTGGTGGTCAGTGCACTCCCACGGGGGGAGCTCAGCTCAGCCACAAGCTGGGCTCATGGCTGCAGTGGTATGGGAGTCTCTCCCACCTCCACAGCAGCACTAGGGAGGTCTGACTGATGGCTTAGGCCCACTCCCCATGGGACATCCTCCAAGGGCTCCTGGACTGCGAGAGGGCACAGGCCAGGCTGAGGGACCCGCCCCCCAAGTACATGAATTTTCGTGCACCAGGCCTTTAGTAATCTAAGTAAGTCCCTTTTGCCAGCTGTCCCACGGAGTCGTGTTCCAGCTCTGCCTCTCAGCACAAGCCCAGCCTGCTCTGCAGAGGGCAGCTTTCGGGTCTTCCACTTGCACGCTGGAGCACGGGCTTCTGTCTGCTCACCAGCCCCAGCAGGATTGGGAGCACGGGGTGGGGGCAAGGACAGTGAGCTCGTCCATGGTTTGGGGTGTGGGACTCTGAGCCTCCAGTCTCTCCTGGCCTGGCTCTTCAGGCCCCACTCAAAAGGCTGGTACCAGGGTCTCCGTTGCTGCTGGAGTCCACCCATATCCTCACCCCATGTCCAGCGCCCTTTCCCTCTCTCCTCAGCCCCAGGGCTGGGCTGGGAGAGACTCCCAGTGGTTCCCCTTCCAGGACCCAGCCTCTTGGCTCTGACGTGCTGGGAGGGTCCCTGGTCCCTGTGTTCCCATAGCTATGACGCATGTGCAGAGAGAGGGGGAGCCTCAACAAGGAAGCTGACCTCTCACTTAGCTGCAGGGCTGTTGGGCCTGAATTTTTCATTGACGTTTTATTAGTAATCGACTCTGTGCCTACAGAGCTGACTCCCTGCAAGGAAGATGAGCGCCTCTGATTAGGGAGGGGAACATCACCCTCCTCCTCAAAGCCCTTCCACACAAAGCCCCTCTGAAGGGTTTCCTTCCCTCCCACTGTCAGTAACCACGCTTGTCCCTTGTCTCTCCCCTCCCATCTGCTGTCCCCTTCCAGGGAGAACATTCTGAAGACGGCCAAGGCCTTGGTGGAAGACACCAAACTGCTGGTGTCCGGGGCCGCGTCCACCCCAGACAAGCTGGCCCAGGCAGCCCAGTCCTCAGCAGCCACCATCACCCAGCTCGCCGAGGTGGTCAAGCTGGGGGCGGCCAGCCTGGGCTCTGATGACCCCGAGACCCAGGTAGGTTGGGCCTGGGAGAAGGGGGTCCTGGTGATCCCACAAACACTGACACCAGGCCCCAGAAGAAGCCAAAGGCAAAATGGGAACTTGGAAGTAAACAGTGTGTGTGTGAGGGTGTCCGTGGTTTGGGGATGGTAGGATAACCTTGTCCAGGCAGGACTGTGGCATGGACCAAGGGGAGGGGTCAAGCCAACAGATTTGAGAGGAATCTGTACAGAAGACTCAGCCGGGCTTGGTACAAAATTGAATGCAGTGAGCATTTGGAGATAAGGGAGAGTGAAAGACAGGGCTGACTCCACATTCAGGCTAGATCAGTGAGTGGGGGGTGGCTCTATGTACAGAGCTCCCTGGGAGGAGCTGGCTTGGGCCAGAGATGAAGGTGAGTTCCGTTTGGGGCAAGTTGAATTAGAAGTGGCAGAGGGACATGCAGGCACCGCTAGTGTGTGGGCATGAGCCTGCTCAGGTACAGGGATGTGGATTCAGGCGTGGTTGCCACACAGACTGTGACTGTGACCCCAGAGGGGGGAATATGTGCATAGGAGAAGAATGCACAATTTAAGAACATTTAAGGAGAAAGAGATGAGTAAGGAGATCGAGAAGCAGGTACAGCTGCTAGGAGGAGAGCCAGGGAGCCTGGTGTGAAGGGTGGGGAGTGTTCCAATCCAGCAATGGCTGAGGAGTCAGGAAAAGGGAAGGTCTGAGAGCTGGCCACTGGCCCACGTGACCTGGAGGGCAGGGAAGCCAGGCGAGGGTAAGAAACGAAGCCAGCACCTGCAGACACCCTACTTGAGAAATTTGGCTCTGAAATGGGAGAGAGAACTGCAGGGGTAAGGAAGGGCTCTGTGCTCTTATACTCTGTTCTGATTTAGCAGTTTCATTGGCGCTATCTGCCTATGTCCCTCAGCCTAGATTGTTGGCGATCAAAAACAGTAATCATAGCTTATTAATCTTTGAAACCTAAGCCCCCAACACAGCTCCCAGTACATGGTGGATACCCATTAAATATATGTTCACCTGTTTTTTGGGGGTTGTTGTTGTTGTTGTTTTGGATTTTTGTATTTATTTTTATTTTATCTGTTTATTTTAATATACTTTTTATTGTTGATAGTACGCTCACCTATTTTTAAACTAACAGCCAAGTGCAAAACTTACGTTCCCTCCGTTCTCTCTATCCCAGAACCATCATCTGTAGACACTGTCCTTTTCACTGATGAAACCAGTAGACTAGCAAACCAGTCTATTTGGCCCATTTGGACAACGTGGGTAGAGAGCTCCCGCCATTCTGTGCCTGGGTCATTACGGTTCTGATGAGCGCCAGAGGGAACCTTGCGAATGTGGCCGCCCTACTCATTTTGCTGGATTTCCTTCTGACAGCATCAGAGCTGCCTTTTGCAACTCGAAGTCTTCACAGAAATCCCTGCCTGCAGTATTGTTCCTACCCCCATGGAGGAAGAAAAAGCTTGAGAATGCATCCTTGGGGTGGGAACTCACGCTTTCCAAGCCTGGCTCAACTTTAAGAGAAGTGTCTTGCCCAGAAACTGTTTAAATCTTTGAATAGAGAAATGTATTGAATTGCTTAGTCTTAACTCCCATGTGGTCTAGATATCCCAAAGCTTCAATTTCTAATGAGACCTCTAGAGGAAAAAGTCACCACTTGCCAGCCAGTTGTCCAGTGACCAGGGATGGGACAGGGCAGGTGGGATAGTGGCAGCTCTGATGCTTCTGTCCCTCAGCCTCCTCTCTCTGCCTCTCTCTGCTACGGTCTCAGGAATCAGTGTGAGGTCCCCACATATCAGCCCTTCCCCATGAGCCCCATCAGTGCCCAACTTGCCCTGTTTTTAGAGGTTGGCCACGGTTCCGTGTGTCCTGTGGGTGAGAAGGCACAGGGTGGAGAAGAGGGCTGTGAAATTGCAGTGTCCCCGTGCTTGCAGCTGACTGGGACTCTCAATTTCTAACATGTGTTTCCACATATGTTGTCCGGCTCATCCTCACAGCAGTGCGGGGAGATGGGCAGGGCTGGTGTTGTTGATCTCATTTGTAGGAGCCAGAGCTGTAGAGCGTAATATAGTCTGGAGGTACAGACCGTGCCCTTGAGGTCACATTGACCAGAGTTCAAATCCCAACTTTCCACTCCCAAGCCCTGGGAGTGTGGGCATAAGCATTTTCGTTCCCAATTGGAATGGCAGTGGTGCGGACTGAATGAGATGATATGTGTATGGTGCCTGACTCAGCCCTGGAACACTGCCCTCAATAAAGTGAAGTTGCTGTTGTTGTTATTGAAGTAGGAGTTGTAATTGTAGCACCTGGACCTAGAAGAGTTTAATGTAATGCCTGATGTCATGTGTCCCTAAGTATGGCTGGCACTTCAGGTTCCAAGTCCAGCACACTGAAAGACAGGCCGTGTTCCATTAGAAGAGGGAAGATACGTACTGTGTTCTATGGGTATACCCCTGTGTATCCATTCATTCCACGAGCATGTGCTGAGTGCACACTAATGTGTCAGGCCCTGTTTTGAGTGTAAACTCACAGGCAGGAGTCCAGGCTGGCCCTCCGGATTTTACATCCAAGTTTACATCCAAGTCAGGGGAGAAGGCAGAGGTGTTTAAGAGAATGAATACTAAAATAATTCCTCATGCCGATAAACGCTGTAAATAAAACAGGGCAAGCTGATGGAGTTGCAGTGTGGATGCGGGTGTAGGTGAGTGTGGCCGGGATACAGTTTGGGTGGCCCAGGAAAGTCTCTGAGGACATGACATTTGAGCTGAGACTTGGGGGAAGAAAAGAGCCAGGTTCCAGACAGAGAACAGCAGGAGTAGAGGCCCTGAATGGGGGTGGGTTGGGCCTTCCAGTGGGGAGGAAAGACCCATGTGCTTGTAGCATGTTGAGTGAGTCAAGAGAATCTAGGAACCAAAGCCGAAGATGCAGGTGGGTGGCCAGGAGGCCTTGCAGGCCGGGATATGAGGCTCACATTTTGTCCTCAACATTTTTGGTCACCAATTCAGAGCACAGGTGAATGGTGCTGCCTCTCAGGTGTCTGCTTAGCCACCTTCATTCTTTCTGTAGGCAGCGTGTCCGCAGAGCTGCCCTTTAGGAGGTGTGTAAACATGTCAAATAACTCAGAGAGCTTTTCAAAGTCTGGATAATGGATCTTCCTCCAGACTCCTGCATCAGAATGCCCAGGGGTAGCTCCCAGGATTCTGTGAGTTGCAGGTTTGACAGCCACTGACTTAGAGACCCAGATGCCCCCAGCCTGCCCTTGGGCATGTGCTCTAGGTCAGTGGTTCTCAACCTTCTGGCCCTTTAAATACAGCTCCTCATGTTGTGACCCAACCATAAAATTATTTTCGTTGCTGCTTCATAACTGTAATGTTGCTACTGCTGTGAATCATAATGTAAATATCTGATATGCAGGATGGTCTTAGGCGACCCTTGTGAAAGGGTCATTCAACCCCCAAAGGGGTCGCGACCCACAGGTTGAGAACCGCTGCTCTAGGTGAAGCCAGTAGGTGACTGCTTGGGGTGCTCACCTGGGCTTCCTGCTCTCTTTCAGGTGGTGTTGATCAACGCCATCAAAGACGTGGCCAAGGCCCTTTCAGACCTCATTGGTGCTACCAAGGGAGCTGCCAGCAAGCCCGCCGATGACCCTTCCATGTACCAGCTCAAGGGGGCTGCCAAGGTAGAGTGGACCCCCAACTAGGGGCGAGCATGCAGGAGGAGTGCTGGGAGAGAAGCACAGGGTGTGCATCTGAGCCCCTTTCTTGCTTAAGGAAAGGTGGTTTTGCTCATGGCATCGGATCTGGAACGGAAGGGGTAGAGATGAACCCTCAGTGCACTGTTTCCTCTCGGCCTTTCTTCCCATGCAGGTGATGGTGACCAATGTCACCTCCCTTCTCAAGACTGTGAAGGCCGTGGAGGACGAGGCCACGCGGGGCACCCGGGCGCTTGAGGCCACAATCGAGTACATGAAGCAGGAGCTCACGGTGAGGAGCCAACATCACCTCCCTGGGGCACCCATGTCCAACAGCTGACCCCAGCCCAGGCTTTTCTGCGATTGTGAGAATAAAGAGGTTCTACCCGGAGCACCTGAACTAGGGAGGCTCACTCCCCTGCCTGCCCGAAATCCCACCTGTAACTGTCCACCCCAGAATTTGGTTAGGATCAATTTATAATTGTAATTACGGAATCAATTGAAATGTATCAGGTAGGACAATTCAGATTTCATGACACTAAAATTGCAGCATGAAACCAACACATTACAGAAGATTCCTGGCAAAGGGAAATGTCAGTATAGCTGTTTGAGTTTTAATCATCTATACACACTCATAGCCACACTCATAGCCTCTCTGGATTCCGTTGCAGCCAGCAACACTTCACTCTTGCTCATGTGTGGATTTTGGAGTCTGAGATTTGCCATTAGAAGAACTTGAATGCCTTTATCTATCCATGGTTGTTTTGGTTCTGTGATGACTGGACTGACTTGCCCTAATCCCTGGAAACAGAAATATGCTGGAAATGAGTGTTTCAAACTGAGAGTTCTTTCTAATAGGAGGTCTGGTTACAGATTCAACTTCTTTTTGGCAGTGGGGATGAGGGACTGGCCTTTGCTGCCAGCTGTCCTGCATCGTTAGAAGGTCACCTGTGAAGGTCACCAGCCCTTGAGGGTCAGCAGTAGAAATGAGTGGTTCTCTTGGGCTTTGGTGACGGAGACTGTGTTCTTTTCTCCTGTCTCTAATGAACCCACCTTGGTTAATGCTGTTCTAAGGAATACAGGTGGTGTCCTTAAGTACTGCTACCTGGAACTTACCTGCCCACATGGGCTGGGGCTTTCCGACCAACATCTGGACACATGTTCTGACAGATGTGAGTGGGCCTAATAGTGGCAATGGGAGAAAATTTGAAAGGTGGAGCTTTTCTGGGAAATTATAGACACATGGTCAATCTAAGTATCCCAGTGTGATTTCAAATGGACCCAGATTTGAAGTGGACCCAGGAGGTTCCAAAGAGCATGAGCCAGGAGGGCCACATTCCTGTGGAGGGCTCTGTAAGTGTGGCCTTCATTCCAGCGCAGCCTTCAGGGGTGGGCCTGGGGGTTGGGGTCCTGCCTTAGTTGCAGCTGCCCAATTTTTAGGGGAAGTGATGTTTGACACTGATTGGCCCGTGGCAAGGATGATGGCCGGCCCTCCTTTCTGCCTCAGGGAAGACTTCCCTGCTGAAACGTGGCTGCCCGGGACTGAACACAGCAGCCCCAGCTGGTGTGGGAGTCCTCATGGGCAGGGACAGGTGCACACTCAGCACACAGCCAGGGCACTAGGCACTCATGGTGGGAAGACAAGACCCATGGGCTGGAAGCATGGACGGGTGGCTTGACTGACAGGTGGGACTTTGAAGTGGTATATTCACTTGCCATGGTTAATTTATTCGAGCTCCTCTGGAGGGGTGTGTGTGTGTGTGTGTGTGTGTGTGTGTGTGTGTGTTTAAATAATTCACAGTGTCACTGTGGCACACTCCACATGAACACCTCCGCACAATTATGCAGTTATATTTGCAAGACAGGCCAAGAATAGAAGAAACAGAATGTTTCATTTCCCCCAGCCCCACACCCCTTTAAAGAGAGAGAGGTGAGTCCAGATTGATGTATCCAGGTCAGCTCTGCCCCAGGACCAGCATCGGGACTGCAGAGTTTCTGGGGATGGGGCAAGACAGCAGGCAGCCACAGACCCACCTTCCCTGGGGTGGATGGTTTCAAACATTGAGTCTCCATTTTTGCAGACAGACACGTGGGTTAATGCTGTATGTATATCTCTCTGCCCTCCTTGTTCTCCTAAATGCCAAGTATAGGTGTGCAAGTCTTATCCATGCTAGAATCTTGAAAGCAAGAACGATATTACTATGCTCAAATTAAATTTCTCATTTCCTGCCTTTTGACGCTTTCTTCCTGTTGCCGGCTCAGTTTTCAGACTCTGAGCTACAGCCTGGTCAGAAAAGAATAAATTATTTTTGTCCTTCCCTTTTTGATTTTTTTTTCACCTCTTCCATTTCTAACTTCCAGGTGTTCCAGTCAAAAGAAGTACCTGAAAAGACATCATCACCTGAAGAATCTATAAGGATGACAAAAGGCATCACCATGGCAACAGCCAAAGCCGTGGCAGCTGGGAACTCGTGTAGACAGGAGGACGTGATCGCCACGGCTAATCTGAGCCGGAAAGCCGTGTCAGATATGCTGATGGCTTGCAAGGTAAAAGCCTTGGTGTTGTTCTGGATGGATGGATAGTTCTCTGTCATGGTTGAGTTGTTTGGTTTAGTCTGGAGAAGGTGAGGGGCGGGGTTTGCACACAGGAGCAGCTCAGCATCTTGAAGTACGGAGTAAAATGCATGCTGAAGGCGTGTGCACTTCAGCCTGAGGGAAAAAGATTCTAAGTTAGTTCTGCGTGCGAAGAGAGGGAGTCTTCCTGCTGACTTAGCTGCTCACTTCTCCTCTCAGTTCTGCCTTAACAGTCGAGAGTATGGTGCAGGCCATTCTGACCGCAGTAAATGGGGACAGTGGCCTTTTGTTCCAGGCCCTGCAAATGAAAGCTGCCTCCCTCATCTGCCTGCACCCTTTCCTGCCTCCGTAGGCCATCCAGTCTGTGCTAGGAGGGGCGCTGCCCTAATTGGGGAGGAAGTGAATTAGAGGAACAGAACAGAACATTGGGGAACTGCCTTTCTGCTCTCCGTGCCAGGCATTTTGGAAAAACTGTTGGTTCTCAGATAGAGAACTAGGGCAGCTGCCCTGAGCCAGTGCTTTGTAAGGGAGCCAGGGAGACCTGAGCTTTACTATTTTTCTATTAAGGAAGTGAGCCGTAAGAGAGAGCTCTCTATCCCCTGCAGCCATTGAGCACCAGCCTTGCCCCGGGGACTCTGACATCTGCTCAGTGATTAACTGGTAACCCCCTGCAATGGTGAGCAGGGGTGTGGACCACAGAAGTTGAAAACTTGCTATTGCAGCTCCTGCAGCGTGGGGCATGAGGGCAGCAGGTGCAGGGTCCGCCTGGTGGCTCCTCAGAAGGGGTAGGGTGAGTTGGAGGTGGTGTGCCAGGGCCTCGTGTGGGCGACAATTTACTGTTCTCCCGGGCGTGATGGAGGGTGGGGGCAGTGGGCGGCCAAGTCGGCAGGGTCACCTTCCTGAGGGACCTCGTGTTCTGGGCCAGGGAGTTTAGACTCTCTCTGAGGCCAGGAGTATTGGTCATTTTGATGTGCTTAATGGAATCGGCCTTCCAGAAAATGATGACTCCAAGAGGGGTTCCAGTCTCAGTCTGAGAACAGTACTTGCCTAGCAGGGTGTGGCCCCAGTGCATGCAGGGCGCCTTGGAAGAGTTGTCCTACATATTCTCATTTGGTCCCAGATGGGAAGGGCCAGGGGAATTTTCCTAGTTTAATGGATGATGAAACAGGCTTGGAGGGACTGAGAGGCATGACCGAGGTGGCACAGCTATTTACTCTCAGAGCCAGGACTGAAACCAGGTCTCTGAGCTCGCAGCCAGCCTGTCTCTGCTGCCGTGGCCTCCCAGCCACTGCGCTCGGTCAGGGTCACTGTGGTTGAACAGCGACAGGCACTTTGTCTCCATTACAGACACACAATGAAAAGGGGAAGTTTGGGGGGAAATGACCAAGCTGTAAACTGCAAGCAGCTCAGCTTTTCAAGTCTCTTTCTTTTTTTTTTTTTTTAAATATATTTTATTGATAATTTTACAGAGAGGAAGGGAGGGGGATAGAGAGTTAGAAACATCGATGAGAGAGAAACATCGACCAGCTGCCTCGTGCACACCTACTGGGGATGTGCCCGCAACCCAGGTACATGCCCTTGACCGGAATTGAATCTGGGACCGTTCAGTCCGCAGGCCGACGCTCTATCCACTGAGCCAAACCGGTCAGGGCTCAAGTGTCTTTCTTCATACACATTCCTCTGCTTGCAACGGGGCGAGGAGGGAGGTTAAGTTTTAAAGACTCATTGGCCCAGCCTCATCTCCTCCCTGGATTGGGCCATCCTGACTTTTCAGGGCAAAATAACAGCCAGGCTTGATGACAAGCGTCACTGCTGAGCCCTGAGGCTCCTGCTGAGATAGGATTTATTTAGCAGGCTGACATTTACATTATTTCCACCCCTTTGCAGAAAGGAAGTGAGGTGCATGCAATAGGGAATATATAGAATACCAGGGATGCTGAATGGTGGATGGAGAAGGAACCCTTGTGCCAAGCAGCGGGCCAGGTTGCCGTGTGAGGCTGAGCAGGGAATCCAGGGCAGATATGGAAGTGCAGTGGGTTATATACTGGCCCGTTTTATCAGAAAGGAAGGATTACACTAATTCCTTAGGTAGAGACTTCCCTACACCCTAAATTAATTCTAGTGTCTGCTGCTTTCTGATCTTACTTCCATGGCATAGGTTTACATTATAGACAATTTTATATCTACTGTTAACAATTAACATTAGATGGTTGCTTCTATGTTGCTATGAGCCATTATAACTGATGCGTTTAACGACCACGAAGTACTCTGTTAATGAATACCATCTTTACCCTATCATCAGATATTTAGGTTGTCTGCATTTTTTTTTTTTTTATCATAAACTTTACTGCGAGGAACATCTTTGGGCATATCTGTTTTTTCACTGTTTTGGATTATTTCCTTAGGCAAGACTCCCAGAAGTTAGAATTTGGGGGGTAAAATGATAGGACATGTTAATTACTGCTAGGTTGCTCTCCCAAAGTGCCCTGCCAAGATACAGAGCCGGCAGCAGTGGACAAGAGCACCTCGGCCTTAGCTCCCACATGGCTCTGAAAGAGGGCCTTGCACGTCAGCCGCTGGAGGTGACACTTTGCAGCATAGCTATCTGCGTCTTCCCCAGGTGTGTCTCACCAGAGCGGACACGGGGCTCTGTCCTCACATCTGGAGACACAGGAACGAGGATGATACAATGTAGAGGCAGTGAAGAGCGTGGCTCTTAACATGGTTAAGCTGTGGTTACGGGCATGCGATAGCTCCTGCCTCCGAGGCCAGTTTGTCTCAGATGAGTAAAACCAGACTCATGAATGACAGATGCTGGCCATTGAATTGTCCCTGCTTCTCTCAGGGGGTGGGGGCAGATTGTCAGGTATGGGGAGAGCCCACAGGTGTTCCACAAGAACCCCACCCACATCCTGGGAAGGGGGCTTGACTGGAAGAAATGTGGAGTCCGGTTACTATACCCCATCCATCTTGACCTGCTACCCTAATGCAGTGATGGCGAACCTTTTGAGCTCGGCGTGTCAGCATTTTGAAAAACCCTAACTTAACCCTGGTGCCATGTCACATATAGAAAGTTTTTGATATTTGCAACCATAGTAAAACAAAGATTTATATTTTTGATATTTATTTTATATATTTAAATGCCATTTAACAAAGAAAAATCAACCAAAAAAATGAGTTCGCGTGTCACCTCTGACACGCGTGTCATAGGTGCGCCATCACTGCCCTAATCTGTGATTCTCATGTGTCCTGATTCGTGACTTATTTACAGTTTTCTATGTACTCTTGTATGCCCTCTCAAGTTCTTTCCTGAGTGAGGCCGTGCAAGGAAGAAAGGTCGTTAAATGGATAGGGTTGCTGGATTTAGCAAATTAAAAATAAGGTGTCCCCTACCTACAGTACATTTTTGTCATTATTTATCTGAAATTCAAATTCAGCTGGGCATTCTGTAGCTGATCCAGCAACCCTGGAGGGGGTGTGCCATCTGAAATGATATATTGTGAATGATCACCTTGCAGGTCACGAGGGCACGGGAAAAAGCGCCAAGTGCTCATTCACCATACGTCCTGCTCGGCTTATCTGGGCCTGTATAATGCGAGGCGCCCGAGGGTCCTGGGGAGCTCGCTGTCCGAAGGTTCCCAGGAGCCAGAGGGCCTGGTTGGGCGACTCACTGTGACCCCGGCGTGGTCAGGTCACAGCGAGAGGGCCTGGCGGCGATTAGCTTGTGACCAGGGAGGGGTCACAGGACTTCTCACGGCTCTGAGGAGACGCAGCTGACCCTGGGGCCGCACATGTCCTGCTGTAAGCCCTAATCATGAATCCCTCCTGAACTTCTCAGTGTTGGGGAATTTCTTACATTTCATAAAAGGTGGGGTGAGGATGGGGAGAAAGGAAAAAGGAAGATAAGAGGGACCAGATTCACTTGCTTTTGTCTGGCTCCAGGGCACTAAAAATGTCACGACACAGACTTGGAGGGAGCCTGCTGTGGAGATGGACCACCCACTATCCAGGGGGTCAGGACAGGTTTCCCAGAGGTCACCAAGGTGAGGCAGCAGGAGTTCCAGAATCCAGGGTCCAGGCTATAGGAGACTCCCGGGCCAGGGACCCCACCTGGTCCTCCGGTTCACTCACCAGCTGGCTCTTTCTGTTTTAAGATGTCAACGCTCCTTTCTCTCTCCAGCAAGCCTCTTTCCACCCTGATGTCAGCGAGGACGTGCGCGCCAGAGCCTTGCGGTACGGGACGGAGTGCACCCTCAGCTACCTGGACCTTCTGGAGCACGTCCTGGTGGTGAGTCGGGGTGTGGGCCGGGGCTGGAGAAGAGCTCATTGGCACAGACCATCCTTTCCTCGGGCAAACCCCTCCGAGGGCATTGTTCAGGCTCTGAGTGCGAGGCCGCGGCTGAACTGAGGTTCAAGTGCAGGCGGGGGAAGCGGCAGGGAGAGTCCAGAAGGGCCTGGCTCTCCTGTTGCACCACAGGGGCAAAACCAGCATGGAAGAGGGGTGGGCGGAGTGAGGGACAGAGCAGGTGGGGACAAGTGTCAGGAGGTCCTCTTTAGAAGACCCAGGCCAGCCCACGAAGGGACAGAAGGCTCCTGAAAGAGCCACACCAGCCTCCACAACAACTTGGGAAAAACATCACCAGGGCTGTGGGTGACCTACTTAGCCTCTCACGACTTCCTCTAGTCCTTGACGAATGGCTTAGACCACGTTGAGAATGACATTTCCTTTCCTCTGGTGACCTTCCGCCTGCCTGGGGCGCCTGCGTGGATCCAGGTTAAGAAGCTGAAACAAATCCACTGGCAAGGGTGTGGTGGCTGTGGCCGTGGCTGTGGCTGGCAGTCTCGGGCTTGCACCAACTCCCAGTTCCTAGGGTGGCTTGCCTCCCCCCCACCGCCCCCCAGGCCCTAAAGGCCAGACCAGAAAGTGTATCTGGTGCACGTCTGTGCCTGCCTCCCCCAGGAGCATGTATAGAACAGGGGAGGTGGGGAAGGCCAAGGCCTTTCCAGGCAGAGTGCTCAGCCTTTTCAGAGAGATGCCAAGTCCTACATGACAGATTACCGCCTTGGTCCTGACCAGAGGATCCCAGACTGATTGCGATTACATTCCTGGAGAAGGTTGAAACTGCAATTAGATCCCATGTTAAGTCTTGCTTTGGTGTCATGGTTTCAGCACAGGGACTCCAGTTGGGCCTGTTGGGGTTTTCTCTGTAACAGTCCCTCCCTTTTGATCAGACTCTCAGCTTGACTTGGAGATGTGATCAAATTGAAGGCAGTAGCACCACACTCAGCTCCAGCTCTGCAGTTCTGGCAGCTTTCAGATTCCCTGTGTGATAGTCACAGGTGTGATAGTCACAGGTGTGATAGTCACAGGTGTGATAGTCACAGGTCATCATGATTTTGCTTAATCCCCGTGACATTCACAGGTTCGCTCTCTGCACCTCCCCCGCCCCCCGCCCCCCCCCCCCGCCCCCCCCAGGTCAGCTTTTGTTGAAAGTGTTACAAAAGAGGTTTAGTCAAAAAGACCAAAGCTCATGTCATCATCAGACTCCTCAGATTCTTATTTCTTTGCCTCCATTTTCTTCTCCTGAGCTGGAGGGAGCAGGACCTCCTGCTGGTACAGCACCAGCTGCAGGGAGGGAGAGGTGGGGGGGTCCACCAGCTCCTGCATTGCAGATGAGACACCCAATGTTGACACTGGCCAGAGCCTTTGCAAACAAGCCTGGCCAGAAAGGTTCATCATCGACACCAGCTGCTTTAATGAGGGCATTGATCTTATCACCGTCACTTCATCCTCGTGCAGGGTAAGGGCTGAGTAGATGCAGGCGAGCTCCGAGACGGAGGCCATAGTGAGGGCGAGCGCCGCCGGGAGTGGTGCTTGCTAGTCGCAGGATGAAGAGGGCCTCACCCCAGCGCCGGGGCCTTAGCTTCCTCGGAAGAACTGAGCACCTTACCGGCAGCTGGGCAAAAACCAGGTTCACTCTCTGTAGACTGTCCTTCCCTTTGTTCCTTCCCTGACAATCCAATCTTAAGTAGATCATTTGCTTGGTGGTTAGTGGCTGCAAACATGTGTTTAGAGCTTTTGAGAGAACACAATGTGCCAGAGAAATTACGATGATAAACATAAAAAGGGTAATTTCTAGTATTTGGAATGTACTTTGGAGCCATAGCCCCCAAGACCCAAACCAGTCAAAATCAAATAGTGAAAAAAATATCTTGTTGAGGGAGTCACCTTTTTAAGCCATGTGGCTTGCTCCGTGATCTTACATAACTGAGTTTCAGTTTCGCTAGAAGCATTAATCCGGGTGCACGCTGGCCACAGCACAGACACCTCCTTGCTCAGCTAAAGGATAATCTAGGGCTCTTCTGTTGTTAAAAGCAACTTCGGACAGAGACTGAAAGAATTTTTGTTGGGCAAATGTTGCTTTAGCGGTGGATTCTGCAATGTTTTCAGAGCGAAGGAGAGGATCCTGATTATAGCTTTACTTTTATTTATTTCAAACTAGGGAAGTAGGGACCTGCCAAAGGAAGTGAATTCTGAATCATGGTAGGTCCTTTCTGACTTGACAGTGTAAACTCAGGGGATTTGACCCAGGACGCTGTCTGTGTGGATTTGTGAACAGGCATGGCCTGTTATGCACCAGCCATTGAGGAGAATGATAACTAACTACTGAGGACAAAGTCTGCCAGGCATTGGCCACCTCCACTGTGCACTGTTCATGGCCAGATTGGAGTTCTGATAACAAGTCCCAAGTCTGACAGGTAACCCCCCACCATGGCAATGGTCTGGGAGATGGGGGTGATGGATGGCATCACCTTTCCAGGCCAAGGCTAGAGCGAAGGAAAGAGACAAGAAGAAAGGGTTTCATGTTTGGTTAAAGTGCGCAGTCTTGATCCCGTGCCTTGGGTGGAAGCAGTCTGCCCTGATGTCAGCTGTTTCTCTTCCTCATTAAAGAGAGTCGTAGGTGTGCAGTGTCTGTGCAGTGTCAGGTGGAGCCTTCCTTAGCTGTGACCCACAGCTTGGGGCCTTCTGCTCAGCAGCATCAGTGGGCAGGAGTATGTACTTGGTAAGGTCCCTCCAGTGGGGCTCGAGGGCTCCTCTGATGATGTGTCTAGAATCCCCAGTCACCAGGCGCTAGGCTGTGGCCCACAGGATCCTTTAAAACAGGATCTGGGGCGGCGTCTTTAACCTATTGATGATAAGCTGGAGCATTAGAAACTTAATGGCAGCTGGTCCTACTAGCATGAGACAGCAGGGGATTAACAGAAGGTTGAAAACCAATAGGCATCAGTCTGCTGGTGACTATCTTGTGTGGAGTGAGATTATATTTCCCAGAGGAGGTACTGTGAACACTCAGCAAGACCCAAGGCAATACGGTAGCCTAGGGGAGTCCAGTAGTTTCAGCAAGTTTAGAGATTTTAAATTTGGGGGTCCCATTAATTCTTCCTACCTTGCCTGGCGACTGAGGGTGATAAAGACAGTGATAATTCTGAGAACCTTGCAAGTCTTTCCATCAAGGCTCACCTGATTTGCCCAAGGAAGTGGGTGCCTAGATCACTTGAAATTGTGAAAGGTACACCCTAAGCGAGAAACACATTTTTCTAACAGCTTCTTTGCCACTGTGAGGGCATCGGCAGTAACCAGTCAAGCCTAGAAATCCACAAAGATGTTGCTTAGTTGTGGATCTAGGACAGTGGTCGGCAAACTGCGGCTCGCGAGCCACATGTGGCTCTTTGGCCCCTTGAGTGTGGCTCTTCCACAAAATACCGACTTCTGCGCATGGGCCACGAAGTTTCAATCGCACTGTACGTGCGCGCCCGCATGTGGTATTTTGTGGAAGAGCCACCCTCAAGGGGCCAAAGAGCCGCATGTGGCTCACGAGCTGCAGTTTGCCGACCACTGGTCTAGGAAATCCCTGGCTTAGCTTAACTCCTTTTGGAGACAGCTGCGTTCCTTCGGCACTGAGATCACGGCCTGGGTAATGAGCACTGTCTAAAGATCATTGAAATGCTTCCTTAGAGGCTTCGTGTCCTTTTCAGTGAACTGTTGCCGCAAATAAATGGAATCTTCCATGGACACCTCTTTGGTAACTGAGCTCAGCAAGAAGTTATCTACACGTTGTAAAAAGGCTGATTTCCCTGGGGACCTGGAGAATGTTTAAATCTGGGTGAAATCCTTAGGAGAAATAAGAGGGGCCTCTGTACCCTTGAGGCATGACTGCCAGGTCCACGGTCACTTACTCCATGTAAAGGCAAGTAGACGTTGGCTGTGGGGTTCGCAGGGATGCCGAAGCCGGCTGCACAGGGGCCTGCAGCAGTGAGCCGCTGAGTCTGGAGGAACTTGACAACAGTGTTCGGAGTTAGAACTGGGAACCGAGGAATCTGTATGTTATTAAGAGCTCTCAGGTCCCTCAAATCCTGGACAAGTCGCCATCCTGTCCTCAGCACAGAGAACAGTTAGCCCCCGGCAATTAGGTCTTCTAAGGGTGTGAGGCCTTGTATGGCCTCAGGCTTCAATGGATATTGAGATAATTTAGGGAGAGGTTTAGCTATGTCTACCAGAGTCTCTGTAGGTTCTGCACTCTATTCTTCCAATGTGGATTTTAAAGGTAGTCCTTAGCCCAGTCGATGTAGCTCAGCCGTTGAGCGTTGATCCAGGGACCAAGAGGTCACCAGTTCAATTCCGGGTCAGGGCACAGGCTCGGGTTGTGGGCACAATCCCCTGGGGGAGGCATGCGGCAGCCAGCCAATTGATGATACTCTCTTATCGATGTTTCTATCTCTCTATCACTCTCTCTTCCTCTCTCTCTAAAAAAATCAATAAAAACATAATTTTTTTTAAAAAGGTAGTACTTAGATTTTCAGCCACTTTGATTAACTTAGGGGACCTTTGTTGGAATTCTTCCTCTTCTATGTCAAGAAGAGACACTAAGGAACATAAAAGACCAGGTTTAGGCTGGTCAGGAAATTCTAAAGGGAGGTTTCTATTGGAAACAACACATGTTAGCCCTTTTAATTTAGAAAGGAGGTCTCCCCCTACTGACTGACTGGTGCTGGGTTACAGAGCAAAAAGAGGAATGTTTTTCAGTGAAAGGTCCCAGAGTCATTTGTACTCGTTGAGGTAAAATTCTCTCTAAAACTTTCTGAGATGCCCCCACTATGGAAACTTCCTTTTTACTCTGAGGATTTTGTTGTCCAGTGAGGGTGGGGTTGAAAGGAGAAAGCACAGCTCAAGTAATTTTAGTTTCCCCTTGGCTGTCCTAGGAAAGCCCTCACTTAACGTCAGTAGGCTCGTGGATACTGCAACCTTAAGCAAAAGAATTTAAAATGAAACCAGTTATACCATAGGATAAGTGATATAAACAAGAGTTGAGTTCCTACAGTATATTTCTAGTTGCAGAAACATCATTACATTTCTAAATAAAGACCCAAAACACTTCTAATATTAAACATTGAAAGAAATGTGAGCTATACATACATTTAAGAAAGGTTAATAAAAACAGGTAATTCTTTACCAACTTGTTTATTCCAGTTCAGGGTCACAGATGCCTAGAGCCTGTCCCAGAAGCTCAAGGTGCAAGGCGGGAACCAACCCCAGACAAGACGCCCTTCCACTGTAGGGTCACTCACACCCACCCACACTCAGACTGGGACAGTGTAGATACCACAGTTCACCTAACGTGCACATCTCTGGAATGTGGGATGAGAAACCCACAGACATGGGAAGAACATGCAAACTCCACACAGATAGTGTCCTTGGCTGGGAATTGATTTTTTTTTATCAAGGTTATAACAAAACAACATTATTTGAGGACCTGCTGTATTGTTACTAGCTTACCAGAGCCCCGTTAACCCTGGGAGGGCTGGGGGAATTCTTGGGGGTTGATATGGGAGCATTTGAGTTGATGTTGAAAAGTTTGCATAGGGCCTTTGAGGACAATCTCTTTTCCAGTGCCCAGTTTATTACAATTGAGACATTGATTTCTTGGCCAGTGTCTGATCACGGACCACTAAAGGAGTGCAATTGGAGAGGCCAAGGTGTTATTTTGGTTCTCTGGCCTTAGAGCTGTTGGAGCCATAAAGCTAATAGCTCCGCTGATTTTCATTTCCCTTCTTGCTCCAGGGTCCTTTCAAAATGCTCAGTTAGGCCTGTGTCCTCCCATCCCATTCTCTGCCTTTTATCGATCCATAATCTCAGTGGATAAGCCATTTACAAGGAGGGCAGCTAGAGCAGGTTGGGTGACCCTGTTTACCATATGGAACCTGGAATGCCACAGAAGAGGGCTTCCAAGCAGCTTTAAAGTCTGCCCCAGACTCAGCTCTCTTTTGTTTGCATGTTTGAAAGCAGACTGATCAGGATGGGCAGGGAAGACTTAGGAATGGCTTGTGGAAGTTGTTGCTATTTTGCAAATTCTTTCTGGTCAAAGATTTTGAATATCATCCACTTTGCCTCCTACACCCATTTTTTGGGCTTCACCAGGTCCTACCAATCTATACAGTAACAGATAAAGATCTGGTAGTTTTCTAAGAATTTAGAATTATTATTGGGGGTCTATGACTCTGGGCCACCAGATCTATTATTATTCAATAGGTTCATATTCTGTTATGAATTCTTCCTCCCAGAGAAGCAGGATTCTTAAAATCTTCTGTTGCAGACCTGGGTGGTGGATGTGTCTGTTAAAAACCTGCCACATAAGTTTCTTTTCATCTTTCTATGCAATTATTGCCATTGCAACCTGTAATTATGATAGAAATTTAAATGTCCTGTTTCTCCATGGCTGTGTTGAGGTTTAGGGTGTGAAGGTAATTGGTGCTAAAATGAAATCATTACTAGGAAGAAAAGCTAAATGACATTAAAACTTGTATGAAACATTCAAAAAAATCATCTCATCTTTTGCAAGGATGTTGTTGCCTTTTAATGATGACACGTGCTGATAGTTCTGACTTCCAAGGAAACATGACTAAAATGTCATCATGCACGTATTCGCTCATGTATTCATTTTTGTCTGTTTAAAAAGCTAGACGTACTCTGTGAAGGGTATTTTTCTAATAAAAATATAGGAAGAAAACAGCCTCCATTTCCAGGGAATTACCACAAACATAGGAAAATACAAGTTGCTAACAAAAATTGTAGAGGCCCTGTGACAATGTTCTGTCACCTAAACAGTGGATATTGGTAGTTTTCTTGGAGCTGCTGCTAAAAGTGAGTTTGCATTTCACATTATTAGCCCCTAACCCCTTCTCCAACCAGACTTCAAAGAAATACAGGCAAAGATGAGGCTGAGAGCAAGGGAGGTTGTTCCTCACTGAGAGGCCCTCGAGCCACAGCACTGCTGGGGTCAGTGCTGATGGAGACCCGACAGGAAATGAGGAAAGTGGAGATGCACAAGCAGGGGAACCAGTATCTATTTTTGAGGGACAGAACCAGGATATGAAAGCCAAATTGCCAGTTTAGAGAATACATCACATTTTGGTTCAAATTATCTTTAAGGTAGAAGAAAAGAATACTAAGATTATATTAGCTATTTAAGGGTGGTGAATAAAAAGGCAATTAAAAACTAGAGATTTACACACACACACACACACACACACACACACACACACACACACACACCATCCTGCCCTCTTCATTCTCATCTGTATGGGGAGACAATGTATAATGAGATGATCACAGTATCGCCATTCTGAGAAGAAAGTCTACCTACATCAGAACTCTGACAGCCCTCCCAGGTCACTTGAAAATTTGAGTTCTGTTTTAATTGATCAAAGAGCATTAGTAAGGCTCCTGAAGCTGAAGAAAGAACAGGTAGTTGTCTAATGTTTACAAAAGGGAAAAAAGGAAAGTAGAAGTTAAGGTTCGGGGAAAGTATCCAGCAATTTACAGAAATAAATTGACGTCACTTTTCTGGTGGTACAAGGAGGTTCGGGATCTTTCTTAGTGGGCTGCTTTTCCTAAATTTGGTCACATAAATATGTCGGGACATTATGACATTATGCTGTTTTAACCTTGTTCAGTTCAAATATCCTGGAGCCAAGGATTCCTAATTTTGTTTGCCTGGTTTGTATATTTTAGTTTTTCTATAAAAAAGGTATAAAAAATGCAGTCAGATCAACAGCCATGTGCCCACCATCTGTAATTAACTAATTTTGTTAATGTTTTGTTTAATTTGGTTCAGAACTTTATTTTCTAAAGAAATCTATAATTAATAATGAATTTTATATCCCTTATGAATCCCATTCTTTCCTCCTCCCCCCCCCCGCCCCCCCCCATATCGAGGTGCAAGTAATTGTCATGATTTTAACTTTTTTAACCTTTTGTGGATCTTGGGCCCCCTTGAACTGAAAACCCATTTTCTGCCTCCCCTGCCCTTATCAAAGAAACATAAGCGCGCACACACACCACACAACACACACACACACACACACACACACACACACAGGCCCTTAAGCTGTTGAAAGGGTTCTCAGACCCAAACACCCAGCTGGATCCTTTTGGAATTGAGACTCCAAATTGAAAACCCCTACTTGGGGAATCCTTTTCTTTGGAGAATCCCGTTAGCAATCAACAATAATAGGATCTGATCTGGGCAGCCCCATCTCCTCGCCGCTCTGGGAGCGGCTTTATGAAGCAGCAGACATGTCCATTTGAGCAGTGTCACATATAAAGTTTGCACTGCGGGTCAATAAGCAGCCACTTTGTCTCTGCAGCAACCACGGTTCAATATTGCTGCAGACCCACAATATGAGATCCTTGACAGGGTTAAAATTACCCTTGCTTCCAGTAGCAGAACTTTAATTTGGTTCTGTCCATTGCCTGCTGTTAGAAATCATATTGATTTAATAGCAGAATAAAAATAGAACTCCTTTCCTCCTGCCTTATCTCAGTAGGGTACTTTATCATATGACTGTTTCTTAGAGAGCCATGGTGTACCCAGAAGTGGTTCTGTTTCTCCATCAAGGCTCTTTTAAAGACAGAAGTCATTCACCACTCCACTTAGGTGATGTCAACCTCCCCACCACACCCTTAACTTTTTTCCAGCTTTATTGAGGCGTAACTAATATGCAATAAACATGTTTAAAAAGTACAATTTTAGTATCAACATATAAATACATCTGTGAAAGCACCACACAATCAAAATAATTAATAGATCCATCACCACTCAAAATTTCCAGGCAACTACTGATCTGCTTTTGTTATTATAAATTTGTTTGCATTTTCTAGACTTTTTAATAAATAGAATCATATAGCATGTGCTCCTCTTTGGCCTCTTTCACTCAGCATCAGTATTTTCCTTTCCATCCATATTGTGTGTATCAATAAATTGTCGCCTTTTATTGATAAATAGTATTCCATCATATGGATGTGCCATAATTTATAAACATGTTGATTGACATTTGGGTTGTTTCTAGGTTTTGATTATTACAAATAAAGCTGCTAAGAATATTCTATATTGTTAAAGAACAAAAATTCGACCAAGTAAATTTGAAGATCTAATGGACTTTATTGAACAATTCACAAATGGAGCAGCATCCCACCTAGCAAATACAAGGGAGCTCCAAACAGTTGTTCAGAACTAAAGGGTTTTTTTATAAGCACACACTGGACAGGACAAGAAAGTTTCTGATTCTATTTATTTGGGTCCTCTCTCTTTGTTTCTTGATGAGTCTGGCTAAAGGTTCATCGATCTTATTTATCTTTTTCAAAGAATCAGCTCTTGGTTTCATTGATCTTTTGTATTGTTTTTTTTTTTATCTCTGTCATTTATTTCTGTTCTTATCTTTATTTTTTCCTTCCTTCTACTTACTCTGGGCTTTTCTTGTTGTTCTCTTTCTATTTTTTTTAAATTATAGGGTTAGATAGTTTATTTATTAATAATTTTTCTTGCTTTTGAAGTAGACCTGTAGTGCTATGAACTTCCCTCTCAAGATTGCTTTCACAGTGTCCCATAGATTTTTGGTTGTTGTGTGTTCATTTTCATTTGTTTCCAGGAAGCTTTTGATTTCTTTCTTGATCTAATTGGTAACCCACTTATTGTTTAATAACATGCTATTTAGCCTCCATGTGTTTGAATGTTTTTGAGTGTTTTTACTGCAGTTGATTTCTAATTTCATGCCACTGTGATCCAAGAAGATACTTGATATGATTTCAATCTTCTTGAACTTGTGAAGACTTGTTTTGTGTCCTAACTTGTGCTCTATCTTTGAGAATGACCCATGTGAAGAAAGTATATTCTGCAGCTTTGGGTGAAATGTTCTATAAAAGTCAATTAAATACATCTGATCTAGTGTGTCACTTAGATTCACTGTTTCCTTGTTGATTTTTTGTCTGAAAGATCTATCCAGTGAAGTCAGTGGGGTGTTAAAGTCCCCTACTATCACTATATTGCTGTCGATCTCTCCCTTAAAGTCCTCTAGAAGTTTTTTTTAATATATATTTCAGTGCTCCTATATTGGGTGCATATATCTTTACCAGGTTAAGTATTATGTAGTGACCTTTATTGTCTCTTGTGATGGCCTTCATTTTGAAGTCTACTTTGTCAGATATGAGTATTGCTACCCCAGCTTTTTTTCATTCCCCTTTGCATGAAAATTTTTTTCCACCCCTTCACTCTCATCCTTTGTGAATCTTTTGTTCTGAATTATATATTAAATTATATATCTCTATACAGTCTTATCACAACTCTATAACAAAAGAACTGTTATGGTCACTTAATTGGTAAATAAAGTTTAGAGAGAAGATAAGTAATTGGACCAAGGTTACACAGGCACGTTGACTCCAGAACCTACATATAACTAAATCGGTTCCCCATGGCTGTGTTAGAAAGCAAAAAACACTTACCCCTTCTCTCCACCTCTCCATGGTTCTAATGTTGTTTTGGAACTGGTCTAGGAAGCCACCATATTAGGAATTATTACAACAGTGTGTTGGTGTCTTTTTCCCTCATCCATTCATCTGTTCACTTCTTCACAAGTCTGTACTGAGTTCTTAATTTCTTCATAGTGATATGTGTCGATCCTAGGGTGAGAGAATGAGGATAACGGAATAGCTAAAATCACAGTGCAGCAGCAAATATAAAATTTAAAAGATTATAAGAGAAAGAAGGGTGGGAATAGAGGCATGTGAGGTGTTGTTCTAAAACCTTTGACAAATCAGTTTGAGTATGTAAGCAATGTCTTCTATGTGCTGGTATGTTTGAGCTGGTCAAAATACAACCCCATTAACTCCCCCAGCCCCAGATTTTTATCATGTTTCTTTTATGGTATGAAAGGGTTTGGCCAGGGTCCAAAGGCATCTTTTCCAGACTCCTGAGATTGAGTATGATTCCTGGCTGGGTGAAAGAGGGAATGGGACCCCAAGAAGGGAATTAACATTCAGTGAACTCCTAGGTGTCTCATTGTGCAAGGTACTTCCCATGTGTTACTGCATTTGAACTTTATGGTAGCCCTGAGGGGCAGCATTACCTCAGTGTTACAGATAAGAAAATGTGTTCTGCGGGGTTTAGTAATCCACCCAGTGACTGTTCCTTTGGAACAACCCTCCTGATCAGTTGGCTGCTGTGGCTCTCTTGGCGATTTCATCTCCAAGATCCCACCTGAGTCATACATTTCTTTTTCTGGTTCCACACTGGCTGTTTTGTCACAAGTACCAGCTGACCCAGAGCCTCCGGCTTTTGTGTTCACTCAGAGTGTGCTTAGGTAGCACTGGGTAATTTTCAGGTGCATGTATTTATTTTGTGTACAAGTAAAAGTGCATATATAAGACAAGACAGTATAAATAAAAGGCAAATAAGAATTTTTTTCTCTCATATAATCTTAAGGGAGTATATCAGAAGGGACTTTAGAGAAACCCCTGGCTCCCAACTTTTCATTTTCCCCAAAATTCTGAAGTCACTTGGTGGCAAAGTTACAACCTAAAACCGGGATGTCCAGCTGTGTCCACCAGTGAGGGTGCTTCCTGTCACAATGGTTGCCATCCTCTTTATGCATGTGGCTTGTTCTTCACCCACAGGTTCTTCAGAAACCAACCCCAGAACTCAAGCACCAGCTGGCTGCTCTCTCCAAGCGAGTCGCTGGTGCCGTGACTGAGCTCATTCAGGCAGCAGAAGCCATGAAAGGTAGGTGGCATCCTCTCGCGTCCTTTCTGGGGCACCACTCCATGGCAGAGCTAGTACAGCGAGCTGAGCAGAGAAAACACACAGCCACACAGGCCGTTTCTCGGCATATGCAGTCAGAAGGAATATAGGGAAGTGCTTTTCCTTAAAAAATCAAACGGCCCTAACCGGTTTGGCTCAGTGGATAGAGCATCGGCCTGCGGACTCAAGGGTCCCAGGTTCGATTCCAGTCAAGGGCATGTACCTTGGTTGCGGGCACATCCCCAGTAGGGAGTGTGCAGGAGGCAGCGGATCGATATTTCTCTCTCATCGATGTTTCTAACTCTCTATCTCTCTCCCTTCCTCTCTGTAAAAAATCAATAAAATATATTTTTTTAAAAATCAAACGGGAATAGAGTTAGATCTAAAAAAGTAATATCCTCCTGAAGCAAATCTTTTCTCCAGTCTTTATATTAAGGACTTCTACTTCAATGGCATATCCATCTAGAACTGCCCACTTCTCTTTTAAGGGTCTGGCCACACCCTAAAGACTCCATAAAAAAAAGGGGGGGGGGGTCTGGCCACTTATTTTCATTTGTGTTTTCATTTATCAGAATATTTATTCTTATTTAAATAATATCCTTCATGTTTAAAAAACAGTGCAATTTGGGTACTTTGTTGGCAGACCCCTTCATGGTTCCATAGAAGCAATCAACTCACCAGGGAGAGGTTTTCTCTCCAGTTTCCCTTTGTTTGATTTGAGGTGAGTGCCCAGGAGGAGAGCGGAATAAATCTCTTTGTGCTCAGCCCAGTCTCGAGTCTCCTGAGGATGCCTGCTTACGGTCATGGCCCTGAGTTAGAAGTCAGAGTCATGTTCATGCTGGCCATGTCCGTGAGATCTTGATTTTGAAACTGTTACTAATGACACTGCTCCTGTGGTAGGGCTGTGCCCACAACTGAGTGAGAAAAGCAGGATCAGGCAGACATCCCTCTGCACCCAGCTGATCTCTGAGAACTCGGGGGTGCTTCCTTAGGACAGTGCAGCTGGTAGGCTCAGAGAACTTCTCTGCATGAAAATCCAGATATTGTTTGTAATTTAGCCAAAGCGCTGAGGTCTGTGGCTACCATGACTGACCCTCTTTCGACTGATTTTAGGAACAGAGTGGGTGGATCCAGAAGACCCAACCGTCATTGCAGAAACAGAATTACTGGGGGCTGCAGCATCCATTGAGGCTGCTGCCAAGAAGTTAGAGCAACTGAAGCCAAGAGCAAAGCCAAAAGTGAGTGTCCATGTGTGGCTGCTTGTCTGATGCCAGTAGGTCTCCAGGTGGACGGCTGTGACATGAAGCTGGGAGTGCTGCAGGGAGCGTGTCTTATTCCGAGTGGTTAGCCTAGCGAGCTGCAAACCTGCTCTGCCTGCCCAGCATCTTTCAACAGGGGCACGGGAAAAACCCAGTGGGTGAGACTTTCAGGTTAACCAGCCAGAAAAATACCTTGGGGTATCCAGAGGCGGAATCGGGCATTTATAGTCTTGATTTAGTTCCATTATATGTAAAGCAGGTGTTGGATGCTTCCTAAAGAAGGTCCTATTACTGAATGTGAGGTTGTCACCCTCCGAATTTCCGGTTGCCATGCCTTTCACTCGCCTTTTCTTAAAATTAAAAGCGGGCCATGTGAATCTCAAGAGTGCACCCAATAATCGCCTTTTTCAGTATATACTGGAGACAGTGATTGGATGGTGTGTTTTCTCCAGCCATACTTGTCGTCTAGATAAATGTTTAGAACTTAAGATCATTAGTTTATGTTAAGAGAAACAGCAATTAAAGGAAAGAAAGGCTTTAAGTTTGGGCGGTAGGGAGGACAATTATTAAGTAAAAAGGATGGTGAGCCCAACCCTGTTAAGAAGCTGTAACCTCCCACCAGCCCCCAGCCCCCATGGCTATCTCCACTGAGAAGGTAGTAGAACCAGAGGAGGCCTCTTTTTTTTTGTTTTTGGTCTATTCAACCAAGTCCTTTCTGGTACCTGTAACCTCACTTCCCTTCCAAGGACCCAAATACATTCGGAAATAAAATCTAATTCTTCCCCTCAAAAAACGTTGGATCCCTCAGTTTAGTTATGCCTAAAATTCTACATTTTTTGTAAGAGCAAAAGATGGAATCTGGGCACTTGGAATACACCAAATCGCTCAAAAGTGGTGCCTGGATCAGTGCTGTGTGTAAAATACACATGAGCATAGAGCGAATCCACTAAGCTGGGGAACGTCCTTAAAGCCATGGAATTCTTAGACCTGATCTCCTAATAGTGACCCTAGACTTGGTAAAGGCATTTAAGAAAATTTCTCGTTAAGATGTAATGTAAGGGTTTTGGCGTCTGGTGGGGGGGGGGGGGGGGGTGTTAATAAGGGTTATTTTCACTGGCCTCTGACCTGAGGGTCTTGGATTGTCTGAGTTTGAGTTTTTTGTAACAAACTTGAGAGCTAAGCGTGGGCTCCTATAGGAGCCACTGTTTTCTGGCTATATCTTTGTTTCTGCTTTGTCAATCAAGCTAATCGTGATTGGAAAATGGACTTTCAGCTTAAGAAGCAAGCAGCAACCCTTGACTAATATTTAGAGGCTTCATGCTTAATTTGTTTTTCCTTTTTCTTACGTGATTTATTGCAGTGGCCTCTCTTGGGAGAGCTTCAGTCTGCTAGTGCTCAAGTCCTGTCAGCTGACACTCATTCTCCCTGAGGATGAGCCTGGAGCTGATTTAACACTAACGTCACCATATTCCAAGAGCTCCTGTTCCATCCCGTTCCCTCTGTCCTTGGCCGGGTCCTTCTGAGTTCTCGTCTGTCTCTGAACCTGGGTTTCCCTCTGCCGGCCCTTTATTTACCTGATGACCCTTGATCTGAAAAACAAAGCTATTAAGCGTTCCTACAATATTGGATTATTATAACAAATTAGATCATTTAGGAACACAGTGCCCAACATACAATATGACTTAATAAGCAATAACTTATCACCATCCCTGAAAATGGGCTTCTGAAACTTGTATCTACTACTTCCTAGGAAAATGCTTGAAATAAAAATTATTCCATAGAACCCTGAGCTGATGGCCTTAGCAAAAAGAACAAGGAAAAGGAAAGCAAACAAAAAGCTCACACTGATTGGGTGCCAGGCACATGCAGGCAATCTTCTAGGTACTGAACATGGGTTAACTCACCTGGTCCTGGCAACAAGTCCACGAGGCAGCACTGTTACCATCCTGCTCCCCGGGCACAGACTCAGAGGCAGGTTACCTGACCAGCATCACAGGGCCGTGGCTGCGCTGGGAGAGGGTGTGTGGGCTCTGGGGGGCAGTTCTAGTCCATACCAGCCCTCTGGGCCAACCCACTGTCAGAGGGGCTGGTGCAGGCCCCCGGGGGAGGTTTTTGGTTTGCTCATACTCTTTGAGCCATCAGTCCCACCTCTGGGAATCTGTCCTGAGGAGGAAATCCATAGAGGAGGAACGTTCTGTGTGTGAGAGAGGGCTTGTCCTGGTTTGTAGCCTTGGGAGGGTAGATGTGCCCTGAATGTCTCCTTGAAGGAAACGTATGCGGCTGTTAAAAATAATGGTTGCTAAGACTGTAGCATAAGGAAGATGCTAATGGCATTATGTAAAGTAAGAAAAGAAAAGAAACAGAATACAGAATATATGCTCAGTATGGTTACAACTCTGTAAAAATCACTTGCATATGAAAGAGATAGGTGGGGAATGTACAAGAGCGGCGGAATTGGGGTGATGGGAGCATCTATGTTTTAAAAATAAAAGCACTTAAATTAGTGACGGCTACTGAAGTGGGTAAGCGGGCACTTCCCACCCTACTTGGGATCATTCAGCCTTTGTGTTTACCGTGTGTGTGTGTGTGTGTGTGTGTGTGTGTGTGTGTGTGTGTGTGTGTATGTATGGAAAGCCAAGTAATCCTTTGGTTAAGGTCGGAGGTAACCTAACTTGATTTGAGTCCCTGCATTTAAATATGGGGCTGCCTACTTTAGGTCGCTCCCAGCGTCCTATTAGGAAGGGTGCTTGGAACTTCTGGAGTGCTTTAGAATGACCTGAGTGTCCTCTGCCCATGACCAGAGCTCCCACCACATGGCTCATGTTCTCTGTAAAACTGTTTGGAAAAAAAACATGGCTTTTGTGAGAATACCTTTCCATTTACTAGAATCATTCAATAAAGCCAATTAGATCGTTAAAAACACACACAGCTTTAGTGTCTGTCTAGGAGTGCCGTCTGCTTTGTGGTAATATCCACATGAAATAAAATATCTTTCTTGCATTTATAAAGGGATGTATTTCCTCAGTTTAAAACAAATCCCACTTTGACAGCCTAATCAACCTCTTTTGAGATTGATTGCTTTTCTCCATCCCCTCTCATAGTCTAAAGAACAAAACTTAGGATACTGTGAGTAAGCAGTTGCTAGGACATCCCTGACCCTTTACCTCCATACCCAGCACCCAGGCCCCGGGCAGGGAGTAAGCATGCTTTCCTTCCCTAACTGGGCAGCGTTTACACTGCCGTGAGGAATAGTTTCTGGGACAGGCAATGTTTTTGCTTAAATGGTTTTGCCCACCATATTCTCAGGTTGCCTGTGTTAAAACGAGAATCCTCTGTGCTTTATGAAGATGATTCCTGGTTTATTCCCACTCCAGGCCCTTAAAATGTAAGCATCTCTTTTTGCCTGGAATTTCCCAGACATGAATCAGGAACACATTTGCACGATTGACTCCACCATTTGCTTGGGAAGACGGTATAAGGCAATATGAGAATGTCGGGAGTTCTGGAGCATGTGCCTTCGATACGCTAATGGCGCCGATTCCACCCTTGCAGACATACTGTGCTCCGCAGAAGGTGAAGGAGCTGCGGCGGGACCGCCCTGCAGCCGTAGCCGCAGTTCTCTGCCTACTAGTCTCAAGCTCAGTCAGACCTGGATGCCTTCTCTGCAGGCCTCTGTGTGATATGTTTGATATATTAGGTTGTTATTTAATCCAACTATATATCAAACATATTCCTACAGTGTCTTGCTCTGTCTCCGGGGGTTCCTAAAACAGTGTATGAGGCAACAGGGAAGAATGTGTGAAAGTCACACGTAGACTTAGAAGACAGAGCGCTCATTACATTCCGTTATGTTATATTTCACTTCTTCTGTAGCATTGGAAACCTGTATCAGCGTTGCTAGATTATATTTTATTATAGAAACAAACCATAACTATTGATGTTTCCTGAGAGCTTGAGGTGTCATGGGCAGCTTAGTTTTGTGCAGTGATGAGTCCTCAAGGGACCCGCTCATTGGAAAAATGGAAGGTTCCACCCCATGTTTGTGACGTGAAATAAAGGTCAGGATTGTAACCTCCAAGCACATCTAGGCTTATATCTCATTTTAGTTCATTTTTAACCCGATCTTCACTTTAGGAATTAGTAATTTTCATTATCAAGGTTTCAGCAAAAATTTAAGCACAAATGAACTCTCCAGAGCGCCTTCCTTTCCACCCGCAGTAACAAAATAGATAAAGCCAACCGGCCATGCCAGCTGTCTGCATGGTGAGTCACTGGGCTTTGTGCAAACCCTGGTGAGGGCTAAATGCATCTGATAAGGATAAAGTGCTGTGGACTACACTCTGTCTGTTGAATTTCCTGTTATAGGTTGACTTGTCAGTAGAAATTGATAATATTTAGACTAAGCTGGCAATCAGAAAGTAATTCCATCGCCTAATTGGGTGCAACAGGAAGTTCAGGATTATGATATATTTTTTCTGGCACATAGCCCCCTTCTGTGGTTGACTCTGACCTCCTCCTCGCAGAGGAGCCTGTGAAGTATATGTGAGTGCATGCTGATCTCTCAACAAAAGGCTCTGAGCACCGCTTCCTGGAAAGAGAACTATCGTGGTAATAGCTCAGCTTTGGGAAGGAGAAAAGACGTGTTCCTTTAAAGAGCACTCGGGTGTATGTCTGTGTGCAACACCCTCCCAGGTGGAGAGCCAGGGGGTGAGCAGTGGGGCTGGAAGGCTTCTTGGCTCATGTCTAGGAGCCATCTCCAAGTGGCTTGCGGTGAAGGTGTAGCAACAGCAGCAGAGAAGCGATGACACAGGGAAGGACATGCAGTGTTGGGGTCCTGGCTTCGGGAGTTAAAATGTAGAGCCCACTCCTGGAGTCTTTCCCCACTGAGAAGGGACCCATGAGTGGGTGTCAGCAGGAGCTCTTTCAGGCGGTTTTCAAGGTGCTGCCCAAGTCAATGCCAACTTCACCCAGCCAGGGGGCATCGTTTAGGGTTTTGAGTGCAGTTTAAGCTGTTTGACCAAAATGGCAAAGGGTCAGGGAAAAGAGATAGCAAGTTATAATGAGTAAAGAAAAAGACCATTTTAATAGGACCTGAAGATAAAGCCCATTTGTTACCATTGATGTAATTTTCTTGTTTCTTTTGGTAATTTTGCTATTGACCAGCAAGCTATACTGATTAATTGGGTGAGTAGGAAAGGCAACCAGATGATCAGAGAGGAAAACAGGAGCAGATACAGTCATTTCTATATGGCTGAACTATGGGCTCTGCGCTTATCTGCCACTGATTGGTTCAGGCCAGGAGATGGATGGGGTGTGAAAAGCAATGGTGTGCGGGGAACTCGGCCAGCACAGGTTCTCAGGTGACTCCCCGCCAGTAGAACCATAAGTTCTTGTCAGACCCTCCTCAGATACACAGAGGATTCATATCAAGGGGCTCACGATGTAACAAATGTATCTGATTAATCTTTGAAAGAATTCTGTTACCTTTTCTTTATCCATGCTTCCTATTTAGACATCCAAGTGCCCTTTTTCTGAGAGTACGTGACAAAATCCTTAAGAGTTTTTCCATCAAACAGAAATAGCAATTATAGAGTCATTTCAGTGGCATTACTTTTCACTTAAAAAAAAAAATAACTAACCCAGTGGATGCTATGGGAAAACCACTCCCAAGATGCTAGTGGTGCAAACTTTTCCAATGGATATGGCATGAATGTGCCTTTATTCTACATCTGGATGCACAGGTGACCCCTCCAAGGTCACAGGCACCACCATTTGTCAGTGCTCTCTCTCCATTGCCCACTCTGTCTGCTGATGGGTTCCCTGGAGCTTTCCCTGAGACCAGGCCAGCCTTGGGTTCTGGGGGATCAAGGCCCTGTATCCAGATATGAGCTCTTCTCAGTTCCAGCTGTTCTAAAAGGTTTTCCCTTTAGTAGACCTACTAGAGGTCCGATGCACAAAATTCGTGCAAGAGTAGGCCTTCCTTCCCCCAGCTGCTGGCCCCAGCTTCCCTCTGGCACCTGGGACCTGGGTTTCCTTCCGGCCACCAGCAGGCAACCAGAACCCGGGCAGCCCGGCTTCGTCCGGAAGGTCGTCCAGAAGGATGTCTGGTCTAATTAGCATGTTATGCTTTTATTATAATAGATCAGGGTGGTGGTCCAAAAGACAACCCACCCATAGGTCCTCCCAAATGGAAGCTAATCTGGCTCTGATCCAGTTGAGTATTTTGATACAGGCTAAGGCAGTGATGGCAAACCTTTTGAGCTCGGCGTGTCAGCATTTTGAAAAACCCTAACTTAACTCTGGTGCCGTGTCACATATAGAAATTTTTTGATATTTGCAACCATAGTAAAACAAAGATTTATATTTTTGATATTTATTTTATATATTTAAATGCCATTTAACAAAGAAAAATCAACCAAAAAAAATGAGTTCGCGTGTCATAGGTTCACCATCACTGGGCTAAGGTCTCCCCAAAGGCACCTCTCAATTCCATACCAGGAGCAATATGTTAGCAGCCAGACTCACTACGAACAAAGGAGAAACGTGGCTGCCTCTTCCACTCGGCTTCCAACTGGCAGGAAATGCTCACTCCCGTTGCGGGACTACTTGGCGTTGGTTACTTGGCATTGGCTTCCTTTTTTCCCTCAAGGACATTTGAATTATATTCAGAATGTTCATACTTATAAATATATATATCCAAATAATTTTTTTTAGTTTCTGACATGATATGACCTTGTTTTTAATAGCAAGCATTCTGCAAGGCTTTCAGTAACACAGAACAGAGCATGATTCCTGACTGGGAAGACAGTGCCCTGAGGTGTAATCTGGTATTGTGGCCAGTTGTGAGAAAAGGGAGGGAGGCAGGAATTGGGGCAGGGACCCTTTGGCCATATCCTGTGGGTGACTTCAGCTCCTTCACCTCAAGTTCATTGAGGGCAGGGGTGCAGGGATGTGATTCGCAAAGAGAAGGGAAAGAAAGGAAACGTTCTTCCTCTGCCCTGCACGTGCCAGGGACCCGTCAGGAAGGACGGGGTGAGGGGGCAGTTGGGGGGGGGGGTGGGGGGGGGAAGATACTGCAGGAAGGAGGCAGGGCTCCTCCATGGAGGAGGCCAGTGGAGAGGAAGGACGAGAAAGAGTTTTCCCTGCTTATTTTAATCAGTGCCTCCTAAGGGGGATTTGCTTTGGAACCACAGCAAGTGTAAGCTAAAGTTACCAAGTTGTAGCTTGCTCGTCAAGTTACACACAGAAAACTGATCAGTACCAGAGGAGGGTGGTGATGTCCCCAAAGTCACGGTCAGAAAGTGCAGATCAGAAACTAAAATCTGAAGCAGTACCTTCAGTATCGTGTATCGTGTGTCACTCGACACTTCATTTATCTTTGATTTGTGTGTTTTTTATTTATAGTTATTTTTGATTTTCATCAGAAAAAGCCAATAGAACTGTTATTATGAGTGGAAAACAGCATTCTGAAAGGGACAACAGACTAGCTTAGGTCAAAGTCTGAAAAAAAATTAATTTTTATTTTATTTTTATTTATTGTTGACAGTATTATAGATGTCCCCCATCCCCCTCCTTTGCCTCCTTCCAGAATAAAACAATTATAAGACCACAAAAACATATGTAATAGTAGAAATAATAATGAAATTAATTGCTAGTGGTTAATGATCATTTACTATGAGTAGGTTATGCTCCGTGTATATTAATAATTTACTTATAACAACCCTTATCAGATAGGTAGGAGGGAAGGGGATTGAGGAAATGAATGAATTGCTGCAAAGACTGTGTTCTCAGAATCCTTGAAAGGCAAAAAAAAACCACTATAAAAATGAAGAAAGGCTTCCCATTTTCTGTCCCCTTTCCGCCCTTCTTTCCCCTCTCCTACCCCAGTGGAACCTCCAGCTCCCTAAACTTTAGACCAATCAGAGTAAAACTCTGAGTTCTCCAAGTGCGGGGAGCAGGCAGCAAGGGAGCTAGCCCAACGTGTGGTCTTTCCCAAGAAGGAGCTTACCTACCAGGCCTCTAACTTTTTAAAGGGGGAGCTCTGCATGAGATCACCAAACAGGAAAAAATGTCAGCAAAAGGCTGCTCAAACCATTCTCAAAGCTTCCAAAACACCAAGGTGAGGAGAAGCCATCCTCGGCTAGCCTGCTAGACAGTTTAGGAAAGACAGTTGTTAAGATCAGATTGTCGAATCTCAGAGGGAATGGGGTGGGGGGAAGGAGATCAACCAAAGACCTTGTATGCATATATATGCATAACTCATGGACACAGACAATGGGGTGGTGAAGGCCTGGGGTGGGGGTAGAGGAGGTAGAAGGAGTCAATGGGAGAGAAAAGAGGACATATTTAACATTTTTAATAATAAAGATTTAAAAAAAAATCTTGTGCTGACCTGGCCAATACCTTTTCGAGTGGAGGGGAGCAGAGGAAAGAACATGGTACAAAGGATGAGAGAATAGATTCAGTGCTCAGGCTGCAGCTAACACCTGCCTTAAGCAGAACAGAGTCTTAGTTTGCAGGTGTTGTTTTGCCCAGCACTGTTTTATGAAGAGAGCTTCTTGGTAAAATGCGGAAAGTGCCACTGTGTTTCCACTGCATATGCATGACTGCGTGTCCCCAACTATGAAAGGAAGGTGAAGGATGCAGCAGAGCGTCCAGTTAACACCCCACAGCCTTAAGCAGGGTGTGCCTTCATCCCCCAGGAATCAGGAGCGGACAGTTACTGATGTGGATGCCCCCTCGGTGCATTCTCCTTCTCCAACCATGTAAACCGTCCTCTGGCTGGACTCTAGAATTTGGGAGACTCGTTTTGAATGAATACATTCATTCACCAAGAGTTTATTTATCACACAGGTCTCTGTCTCACTTTGTGCTCGGGATACATAAGTTGAATAAAACACAGCCCATGCCCTGGAGGAGATTACAGGCTGGAAGGATTCAGTTAACTGGTCTCTATTTTTCCTTAACTCAGGCCAGCATTTCCCACAGCATTGCCCGGGCACCTCCATTAGACATGCAGGTTCCGGGGCCCTACCCCGACCTACTGAAACACAGTCTGCCTCTTTAACCAGATCCTCCGGTGATTCTGCAAGAGCTGTCCGCTTAGCCCATTAATAAAAACATTTCCTTCATTCATGTCTTCTCTTGATGCTTTAAAGAAATATGAATAACGGCATGTGTAGGATTAGTTGTCATCTTCAGAAGATGATTTTAACGATCTTACTGGCTCCAGTTGTTGGGAGGAAGGACTCAGGGGTGAAGATTTCACTCAGTCTTGTAAACCAAGGGACAGATTTGGCAAGCATTGGTCAGATCAATGAAATATCTCTTGCTAAAGAGGATCTTAAGAGACCAACCAGCTGAGCTCTCTGGTGAGTAGAAGAGGATGAGGCTCAGTGAGAGGAACCCGCCCTCCCAGTCTCCAGATTCTTCCCTTAGGTCCCCTTACGGCAGCTCCTCCTTGACACCCAACCCCCCAGTTCTGTTAACATGCATTTTTCATTATTCTCCCCAACCCCCCAGTTCTGTTAACAAATCCTGTGCTTTAATTGTGATCCTTTTATTTAGGAAAGTCCTTTGAAGACCAAGCCACTTCCATTTCTCTCTTTTTTTGCAGTGTGGTTAGCAATGTGTGTCCTTCTCTCATCTTGAGCCACCCTCACCGCCCTTCTCCCAGGTTCCCCCCTCTGTGCTGGTGGGAGCTGAGGCTGAGGGGAGCGCTGGCTGGGGCGTGTGGAAGAGCCAGGCTCTCTGAGGCTGGAGGTTGGGTGGTCTGAGGAAGCGGCAGGAGTTGATGTCTGTTTGCAGCAGGGAAGGTGGGGTGGGGGTTCGTGTTCACGATAAACCTGGATTGCAGAAAGGCGTGGGTCCAGCAGCTAAATGTTCGCCCTCCATCCCCGTTGCCATCCCAGTCAGCTTTACGAAGCCTTTCTTGGGAAACTCTCTAGTTCATTCTAATCCAGTGGTTCTCAACCTTCTGGCCCTTTAATACAGTTCCTCATGTTGTGACCCAACCATAAAATTATTTTCGTTGCTACTTCCTAACTGTAATGTTGCTACTGTTATGAATTGTAATGTAAATATCTGATATGCAGGATGGTCTTAGGGGACCCCTGTGAAAGGGTCATTCATCCACCAAAGGGGTCATCAGAGCAAATGTCACATAGAAATGAGGCTTTCTGCTGTGTCCATTTGAAAGCATAGAGGTGTTATAGAAAGAAAAAGAAAAATCCATGAAAGGCCATTACAGCAGTTGCCATTCTAAGAAAAATCAGCGGGTGTCAAAAATATTTCAAAGTTGAATGTCTGTTTCAAGCATGTGTTTAAAAAAAAAAAAGGCCTGCAGGGCAGCAGAAGATGTGGGAGAGGCCTTTCCAACCAGTTGTAATGAGGTGATTCTATCAGATCTATCCATGCTTAGAATTAGCACTTCATTTTAAGGAAATTCCGTATTTGTGAATCCTAAAATTTGAAAAATCAGAAATCTGCTGATGGGCACTCCACCCTGTAAAGTGTACTAAATTTTGCCATGTATGATGTAGCCAAGGCTGCCTGAGACAGGAGTCTAGGAAATTTTGGGGACCTACTATGGGCCTCTATTTTCTGATCTGTAAAATTTAGGCTCAGAAATTCTGTGATTTCCTCAGTGCCTTAATCTGTTATATGCATGACTTTCTTTTGCAGAATGAATTTTCAAAAAAGCTCTTATTTCACGGTCATTGAGTACATGTATCAGAGCCTAGTGTCCTCTCTCTGGGGCCTGTGGATAGCAATACCTTTCATGTAGTGTCTCTTTTTGTTTTGTTGTTGTTGTTAATCCTCACCCAAGAATATTTTTTCCATTGCTTTTCAGAGAGAGTAGAAAGGAGGGAGGGAGAGGGAGAGAGACAGAGGGGAGAGAGAGAGAGAGAGAGAGAGAGAGAGAGAGAGAGAGACTGAGAAAGAAACATCGAATGGTTGCCTCCTGCACATGTCCCGATCAAGGCCTGGGATCAAACCTACAACCCAGGTACGTGCCCTTGACCAAGAGAATTGAACCTGAGACCCTTTAGTTCGTGGGCTGGTGCCCTAACCACTGAGAAACACTGGCCAGGGCCAGTATCTTATAATGAGTCATTTTTGTATTTCAGTAAACAAATGTTATATTCTACCACTACTACTCTCCCGCCCACCCCCCATAATGACAAATCCAAAATGGTTCCCCTGGAACTGAACCCATTTCTGTGCTGAATGTTCCTAGGGCAAGACTGTCAGAAAAAAGAAAGACTGTGCAGCTTCTATCTCAGAACTTGTCGCCTGCTGCCGCCGTCCTTCAGATTCACGCCCTGTGAACTGAAATGTTAATTTTGATAATATGTAAAAATGAAAATGAGATTGGCATCTCTCATGGTTCAAGGAGTGACCATTAAGAATAGGGAACCCAAAAAGAATTGTATCCACATGCCCACCCTGTCTGATGTCGCATATGGGACCATTAGCCAGCCAACTTCGAGCCTCTGACCTGAAATTATTCCTCACTAATGCCCTGGGGTGGCCTTTGGCGAGTAAGACATATCATTATGGAGGTGGAGAGATTTAGGTTTAGGTCTGGTTTAGATTTTTCATGCTGCCACATGACCTTGGGCCCAATTCTCTACCTCCCCGAGCCTCAGTTTTCCCACCGTAAATATAAGGATGCAGATAACTATGGTATAGATCAGCGGTCACCAACCTTTCGGACCTCATGGATCACCAGTGGTCCGTAGACCACCGGTGGGTGACCACTGGTATAGATAACTCTGTTCTTTGGTGAAAAACAAGTTAATGTATATGAGAGTGCCTAACAAAATCCTTGGCACTTAGTAGGTACTTTTAAAACCATATTTCAATTATACACATTGCAAATGTACTCAATGCCACTGGCTCATACACGTAACATTGGTCCAAAGGGTAGATGTTGTGGCACGTGTATTTTACCACACACATGCACAGGAAAGGATTGCTACACCTGACCATCTCTTAATACCTAACAGGGACCAGCCACGTCTTTAACGTTCTGGGGCCTAAGGGGAAACTTAACCATATTGGCAGAATATTAGTGCTGGAGGTTGGCCTTGAACATCAGCTAGTCTGACTGGTCCAAATAGGTGCTCCATCCCACCAAGCCTAGGACCCCAGTCTTCACATTTGCCCCACTTCCCGGAAGCTTGACTTCAACTTCCCAGGTGGTTTTGGCTGCACAGGGCATGGTGGTGGCAAATTTACAGCAGAGTCCTAATGGCCTGACAGCCCTACGCCGTGGTGGCCAGTGTTCCTCCCAGGTGTAGCCGGGCCTCCGCTGCCGGGTCACGGAACAGCTCCACCTGATGGGCTTTTTTGCCATCACGGGGTGATCTTTGGTTGGTATGTAACTGTCCTGGGGCTCAGCCACAAAAATGCAAATGTGGGTTTGCTTTTGTTTTTACCCCAGAAAGATCAAATGTTTCATGATGAATAGTCATCTATCTTTCTTTCTTCCTTTCTTTCTTTCTTTCTTTCTTTCTTTCTTTCTTTCTTTCTTTCTTTCTTTCTTTCTCTCTCTCTCTCTCTTTCTCTCTCTCTCTCTCTCTCTCCCTCCCTCCCTCCCTCCCTCCCTCCCTCCCTCCCTCCCTCTCTCTCTCTCTCTCTCTCTCTCTTTCTTTCTTTCTTTCTTTCTTTTTTTCTTTCTTTCTTTCTTTTCTTTCTTTCTTTCATTCTTCAACCCATTTTTTGAGCCTTAAGCCCTGGGAGAATGTGCCACCACCCACTCTTTGGATTTTGATTATTGATTATTTTGATTTTGGTTATTGATGCCGATAGAACCATTCGAGATATTTTTATTCACAGTGAATTTATGTCTCTAGAGAGTCTGGCCTGGAAAAATTGTCAGCCTTAGAACGTTCTGATCTAACATTTGTGCGGAACGTCAGTGCTGACAGGGCTCACCTATTAGAGAGGGGCCCGGGGAGGTCGCAGATGGAGGGGCAGCTGCCCAGCTCAGGCCCTCCTACCCTGGGTGTGGTTTGTTGACAAAAAGCAATAGGCGGTCGGAGCACCAGGTGACCCAGCAGTAAGTGCTTGGCAGAAAGCTCCCGCTGTGGATATGAATGGCTTGTGATGCTGTTTTCTTTTGGTTATAGCAAGCAGATGAGACCCTGGATTTTGAAGAACAGATCTTGGAAGCTGCTAAATCCATTGCTGCTGCCACAAGTGCCCTGGTCAAGTCGGCCTCGGCAGCCCAGAGGGAGCTGGTGGCCCAAGGAAAGGTGGGTGAACCCTGCTGGCCAACTGGTAGGGCGTTCACATAGTGAGGGCCTATGAGGGAAGGAGGTGAACGCTTCGGGCTTGATCAAGGAAACCAGGGCCGTGCCTTCCCTCGCTGAATGGCCAGTCTGCCCCAACTGACTGCAAACTCTGCTTAGACCTGATCAACAGACTCCTGGGCCCTCATCTGCTTCTGGTTAAGGAAAGCATCCCACCCTCGGCAGCGATCAGGGCCTGAACAAGACATGTATATTCCCTCCATACATGAGGCTGTTTAAAGGTGTAAGCTGTCATATTTTCCTGGTGGCGGCTCTATAAGCACCACAGTCAGGGCTATATAATACCATCTTACAACTCCAATGGCCCCATTCATTTCTGAGCACTGTGTAGCTGAATGCTGTCCAACTCTGCAGTTAGCGTTTTCCTGAGCCCATTGGCCAGAAGGCCAGGCTCGTTTCCAATCTGAGATGTCTTCAATCTGCTTCATCTCCATCACCCATTCTATCTGCATTAGCAGGAAAGCATTGTGTGTTTTTTCCCAATAATCCAAAGAATTAGTAGTACACTAGACTAATCCTGGCTATAGGAAGGTCTTCTGATTTCAAATACTCCCTGTGTCCTGTTTCTCCCATACAACATGAAAGCACCCCTCCAAACTGTGTCCACAGAGAGCCTCTCACATATAAAGGCAGCACAGAAATCCTGTCAGGGTGAGGGTTAGGAAATTGGGTCGTCGTAACTGACAGCCACTCTGTTCGATATTAAAAGTCCTTTGCTGTCAGTTTACAGAGAGACAACTATGGCTGTGTCCTGACCCCAGAGCATGTAGCACAGACAGGAAGTTAGGCCAACCAGGGGCTGTCCATCTTCCCCCAGGAAGTTTCTTGTGAACTTAGACATGTATTAGTCTCAAACTACATACTTTTCTTTCTAAACCATTGTGTGGTATTTTATTCAGTTTTAACGTATGCACATCTCCCTAAGTGGCATGCAGCCTGTTCCTTTATGGTTCTCACTTATCCCCTATGGATGTAGCACATGCTAACCTTACTTACCAAGTACTTGTTGACTAATCAATATTAAAGACCAAAAATGGGTCACTGAGGAGAATATCCTACCTAAAAATTTTAGTTTATTAATAAAGGGCTAACTGTGTGCCAGGCACATTGCTAGAATCTAGAGCAGTGATGGCGAACCTTTTGAGCTCAGCGTGTCAGCATTTTGAAAAACCCTAACTTAACTCTGGTGCCGTGTCACATATAGAAATGTTTTGATATTTGCAACCATAGTAAAACAAAGACTTATATTTTTGATATTTATTTTATATATTTAAATGCCACTTAACAAAGAAAAATCAACCAAAAAATGAGTTCGTGTGTCACAGGTTCGCCATCACTGGTCTAGAGAATCGAACTCGAGTGGGGCAGAGACTCAGATGGCCAAGTGTTTAACAAGTTGGAAAAGGAGGTTCAGCTGGACTTGGGTGAACTTATATGCAGGACTTTGGGGTTCCCCTGACATTCACCAACCTATGATGTGATTCCCGTAATTGCTGACAGATCCTCAATTTCATATTCAAATACAGTCATCTGTTACCTCTCCACTCACCTCCCACAAGTGTAGAGGTATTTCCTCCCATAGATACTCCCTCTGAGTAGAAAATATTTCACTTGTTGCCATAATTTCTAAATAGAAACAGAGATCATCTTACTTCCAGCCTCTTAATGCTCTCCCCACCCCCCACCCCCACAAAACGGTCTGTATTTCCTTAAGGGTCTGCGCTTAATTGTACTGAAGAAAATGTACCACCCATTTTTGCATCATCTGCCAGAAAAATCACAGCACGGCTTTGGGTTCTGTGATCAGGAGCGGTTGAAGTTTCCCTTGGCCCTTGAAAGAAGAGGCCTCAGGGCCTCCCATGCTTGAAATGGAGAAAGGTCGGCAGAGAAGAGCCTGCGAAGACAGCCCCAATCTATCATTCCTGAGCCATTTTCCCAGAAACTCAATACCTGGCAACCAAACAGAGGCCATTCGGAGCATTTCAGAGTGGCTCCCTGTGGCCCAGGGGGAATCCCGCCGGGCCGGCCGTGCTGGTGCAGTTTCCCAGTGGCCAGTGGCCCACATGGGAAAGGGTGCTCCATTCTCAGGCTGGTGCTGATGGGGGGCATCCCTGGGGGTACCGCGTGTCTGGGATGTTTTTCTCTCTGGTTTCGGGCAGTGTGGGGTCTGAGGGGCTTCGGTCACCCTGCGCCTTCCAGCTCTCATTGCAGACTTCTCACCTCCACTCTCCAGGTGGGCTCCATCCCCGCCAATGCCGCGGATGACGGACAGTGGTCGCAGGGGCTGATTTCTGCCGTGAGTCGCCTTCTCCTTCCTCCCCACTTGAGTTTTGGAGCCCCTGCGGGAGGTTTGGGCCTCGGCTCACTTCTCTGTTGACTGTCCCCAGGCCCGCATGGTGGCAGCTGCGACCAGCAGCCTCTGCGAGGCGGCCAACGCCTCTGTTCAGGGACACGCCAGTGAGGAAAAGCTCATCTCGTCCGCCAAGCAGGTCGCCGCTTCCACGGCTCAGCTGCTTGTGGCCTGCAAGGTGAAGGCCGATCAGGACTCAGAGGCCATGAGGCGGCTACAGGTAATGGTCACTGATGCTGGTGGGAAAATACTCCTGTTGGAGCGGGTAAGTGTCGCCAGAGGGGACAGTCTCACTTCCTTGGCATGACCCACCAGGCCTTCCATCAGCCAACTCTGTGCCACTCTTCTCATTTTCTACCACGTGCGACCATGCATCCTACACCCGCTGCCCCACCAAACTGACATTCTCCACGGGGGGCCTTCTGGTCTCACGCCTTGGGACCCTCCTCCCGACCCACCCAGCCTGGGGCACGCCTACTTGTCCTTCATGACTCTGCTCCAGGGTCACCTCTCCTGGGAAGCCCTTCCTCCCACCTGGCCTCAGGCAGCCAGCGCCGCCTCTGTCCTGCCAGAGCCCCAGCCAGACCACTCATGGTTCCGATTTCCTGGCCCACCACGTTTATCTTTACATCTGTCTTTGACAAGGCGGGCAGCTTCTTAGGCGCGGGCACCAGATCTGTATCTTAGCATCTCTCCCACTAAGATGGTGCCTGTTTTGGTGGGAGTCCTCCTCCTCCTCTGTTTGCTAAGCGGGGAGTGAGAGGACGGAGGAGTTTGTCTGAGGCTGTTGTAAGGTTTCCCAGAGCCCAGAGAACGTGCTTGTGAAGGTGACAACCAAGTCCTTCCCAAGGCACAGGTTTTCCTGATCGTTTTCATTACCGAGTATTTGGAAACGCAGTGAAAGAAATGTTTGAGTGAAAAAGTCACGTAGCCTCAACATTGTCAGAGGTTATCATTTTTCTCTTCCTGTGTTTATCTGTATACCAAATAGTTTTGTCTAGTTGTAATCACGGCAAGAGGCACTCTGCTTTTTTTCACTGAACATTTTATCATACATATCTTTTTCCTTGAAGGAAAGGCTTCATAATTTTCTCTGTGCAAAGCTAACTGGTCCATTCTTCATGAGCCTCATTTTTAATGATTGCATGATATTGCATCAACCAGCCATGCCAGAATTTCCCTACACTTTGGACATTTTGTTTCCAATTTTCTAGATTTTTATTATGTGTTATGATACAGATTGTTTATGTTCTAAAAATATGTTTACATGAGTCATAAGCAATTTCATAAATGGCAGAAATAGTTGAACAGTTCTACCAAAGCTCAGAACTCTCGTTCTATTTTGGAAGTCCTGACGCGCATTTCTGTTGTTTGGTCCTCCCGAGTGTCTCTCTGACCCTCCTCCCTCACCTTCATCTGACTCCTGGGATGAACCCAGCGGGGGAGTGGGGAGCTGCACGTTTGTGAATTGTGACTTGTGGGTTTGGGAAACGCTTTTGAGGACAACATTCTGAGTTAAGAGAAACCAGGGTTCAAGTGCTGCCTCTGCCACGCATTAAGGGTATGATCTTACACAAATCACTCAAAACTTTTCAGGCCTTAGTTTGTCTCTTCTGTAAAATGGGAATGGAGATACCTGCACTGGCCTGTGAACATGCTTTTGTGAGGCCTCGGGCTTTACACAGATCTAGCACAGCATCACTGTTGCTGATTTAACCGGATGCTGCAACGTCATGGGTGGGTTCCTCACAATGACCCAGAGGTTTTCTGAATAGACAGACCTATTCAAATCCCAGCTCTATAGCTTACTAGCTACAGGGTCTTAGACAAGTTATTTCAGTTTCAACATCAGAAAAGCGGACTAATGAGTTCTGACCTCAGAAAGCTATTTTGAAAATAAGTACAGGATGACTGCTTGTCAGAGATGAATTGAAGCACTCCCTTCTCATGCAAGCCCTCATAGTCCCTATTTGTCACATTAGCTCACCAACCAGATGGGCCCATTGATTTTGAATTTTGAAACTTAAGAAAAAGTCTCAAGTTTCTGAGGTTTAACCCCCAAACACAAATCTTTGACTCTGAGGGGGCTGGGCCAGGACTTCAGAAGCTTTAAAAAAGCCTTGACCACCATTAGAAGATCATCCCAAACCTCTGGTGGCAGAAGAAGAGCCCCCGGCATTAAGAGTAAGCCACCCTGAGCATGAGGTGAGGCCAGTGTGGCCGGAGCCCTCACTGAAGGTCTGGGCTCACACTGAAGAGCTCCCCTTCGCCTGTCTCTAGCAGTTGCTCATCCTCGAGCAGGTGGCGTAAAGCCCAGCTCTGCCTCTGAAAGTACATCATAAAGGCCTTATCACTGTGGGGCTCCCAGCCCTTTCATGCAGGGGTAGAGTGTGAATTCATAGCCCTTTATTTGACCAAAAAAATCATTCAGTGAACACCAACCCTGGGCAGCCACTGTGCCAGGTGCTGGGGATGCAAAGATTCAAGTCACAGCCCCTGCCCTCAGTTACTTCTTGTCCATGAGGGAGAAAGGCAATCACAAGGTGGTAAGGGCTACAGAGAAGGCAGCACAGGGCACTCCAGGAGCACGGGGGTGGGCAAGACCCAGGTGGACCGAGAAAGCGATGTCCGTGCCAAGTCCTCAAGTATGTCTAAATGGAACAGGGCAGGGTTTCTAAACCAAGGAGGCAGCCCTGAGGGCTTCTGTTAACACACATCACAATGCTATGTCATTTATTTACATAATTGTACTTCCCTTCCAAACTGTGTGTTCCTTGGAGGCCAGGAACTGGATCTCATTCATCTGTGAATGAGCTAAGATTAGGTTGGTGCCAATGTTGGTAGAATCAGTGGGTGGATGAATGGATGGATGGATGGACAGACGGACGGATGGACGGATGGACCAATAGACACTGACAGATGGATCCTAACTAGAGAGAACCTCTGTGTGGTGTTTAGATGATAAATAGATTCATAGTCTCATGAACTGCACCTTCATGTCTGTTCTTGCCTGATCCAAATGGCTGTTCCTGATGATACAATGTGTGTTTTGTTTCCTCTCCAGGCGGCAGGAAATGCTGTGAAAAGAGCCTCAGACAATCTTGTCCGTGCAGCCCAGAAGGCAGCGTTTGGCAAAGCTGATGATGACGATGTTGTAGTGAAAACAAAATTTGTGGGGGGCATTGCTCAGGTTTGTGATTAAATCCAGACAGTGTTTACCCCCACGATGGGCACTGTGTTATACCAGAGACACAAGATAACAGTGACCTAAACGAGATAGAGGTTCATTTCTCCCGTGAGACAGTCTGGGTGTAAGCAGTCTGCACTCTTACCCACTGATAAGCCCAGACTTTATCTCCCTATTGCTGAACCTTCCCTAAGAAGTTGTCCTTTCCAGCCAGCAAGAAGAGGTAAAGGAGGGGCCGCACGGCCCTGAAGTTGCCTGCATGGCTTCCTCTCACATGTCATTGGTCAGCACTGTCACTTGGCCAACCTCACCGTAAAGGAGGCTGGGAAATGCAGTCTTCTTAGTGTCGCATGCCTAGCTAAAAGTCAGGGATTTTGTTATAAAAAAGGAGAAGAGGAATTGGAGGATAGCAATATTATCCTGTAAGTAAAATGATGGATGCATTTGGGGCTGCTACCCACTCAAGATACTTGGCTCCAAAGAGAATGAATGGACCCGTTCCCAGAACGGTGATGAGAGTAGACGGGGTAGCAGAGAGTAGCCTGACTTGGGCAAGATTGCGTTCACGGGCTTGGGAGGGAGGGGGAAACCGGGAAATCAGGCTTGCAGTTCAGAGTGCGTGTGACATAAATGTACTCTACGAGGTTGTTTTTCTTGGCACCAGGTACACCGAGACCCTGTTACTGAAGTTACTCACTCCCGTGCCGGCCTTAGCTCTTCCCGAACCGCTCCCTCTATTGGGAAACACACGACTCACCCTTACCAGACTCTGTTTCCTGACTCACTAGTTCCATGAGGAGTTCTATGAAGAAGGGTCTCTGATCCAATAAGTGTGTGGAATGCTGTACTCTCTACCCACTCCTCAGAGTATCACAGCGATCATTGGCCTAGTAAAGGCTCTGAAAGGCCCACAGGAAAGAAATCTAGTTGGCTTTCTTGCACACAAACTTACCTTTTTCACTAAATACCTGTTTACGAATATTCCTCAGATCATACCGTAGAGGCATGAAATAAATGTATGAGAGCCATCTAGTGCCCACGGCTCCAGTTTCGGCTTCGGGAATACCTGGGCCAGGCCCTGCTCCCCTAGCTGGGGACTGTGGGAAGTGGACTCTCTCTCTCTCTTTCTCTCTCTCTCTCTCTCTCTCTCTCTCTCTCTCTCTCTCTCTCTCTCTCAGCTTCAGGTTCCTCATTGGAACAATGGGGTGGCCAATGGGGCACACTTCACAGTGCTCCCAAGAAGACGATGGGACACTCCACCTAGCGCGCTTACACCAGAACCCGGCACTTAGTAGGGATGACACAGACACGGGCTATTAAGTTGGTGGCCAGAAGTCAGCTTATTTTCTTGGGTCAACTGGCTCATCGGTCTCAGAACCCAAACTGTGGCCCCAAGGCTGGTCTCCAGAGCCAGCACTTAGTCCCGGTGCCCTGCTGTGTCCCGTGCAGCAGGCGCTGTGGGAGCTCAGGAGGCAGGCCCTGGAGGGCAGGGCAGTCCCCTGGGAAGTTTTACATCCATCCAGCTTGTTGCTTTCTTTCCAGATTATCGCTGCCCAGGAGGAAATGCTGAAGAAGGAGCGAGAACTGGAAGAAGCAAGGAAAAAACTGGCCCAGATCCGCCAACAGCAGTATAAATTCTTACCCACTGAGCTGAGGGAGGACGAAGGCTAAGGCCGTGGCCGAGGTGGCGAGCCCCCAGCGGATGGCTCTGAGGGAACTGGACAGACAGTGTTCCTGGGAGGCGGGGAACTTACCTGGAAGCTGCCTGCCTCCCCCGGGGCCAGCCCAGAGCCCAGTGCTCATCCTCACGTCTGTCCCGTCGGGCACCAGCTGCATGATCGTGATGTCACACGGTACAGTGTCCCACCCACAGCTCCTCCGCCAGCTCCCCGCCAGCCTCGCCGCATCTCAGGAGAGAGGGCCGTGCATTGCGTGGACTGTTACCAAAAAAGAGAAGTCAGTATTATGTCGTTCTCAGACACCTGTGCTCTCTGTCGGTCCTTCTCCGGGCCTGCTCCTGGGCCTGTTGAAATCTTAATAGGAAAAAAATCATGGCTTGAGGAAATCACGGATGCCATAGATATTCACAGCTGCTCTTCTCCCCCCCAGGAGAGAGTGGGAGTTGGAGTTGAACATGTTAATAAAAGACAGAAACGTAAGCCCGTGTGGACTCCCGGAGGGCAATGGGGGTCGTCCTTCTGGCTCACCCACAGGGTGACGAGTTCCTGCTCCCGTTTGCACGCCTTCTTGCCTCAGTGTATAAGCTCCCTGGACAATCGCGACCCCGTCTTATATTCTGTGGCCCAGAAAATCAAACAATTATTTTTATTTCCCTCCATAATCCAAAGGGAGGAGGTGTGGGGTACCTGTCAGGGCTCGGCGAGCAGGGACTGTAATAAAACGTGTGGGTCCTTACTCCGCAGAGGCTGTTTCATTCCTACAAGTCCATTCACACAAACCCACAGCCCCCAGGCGACAGGCAGTTCAGCACCCCCTGGCAAGCCTTCAGGGTGGGGGTGCAGCTGAAACAAAGCAATTCCTTGGTGGCTCCGTCTTCCAAGTCCCACATCAGCTCCTCTGCTCCGAAGTGGTCAGAATTCAGAATGGAAAGGCATCTGTTTAGTAAAAGTCTGTCTCCTTTCCTCCCTCCTAAGATGGGCATTTTCCCTATGTCTTACGATTCCTAAAACCTAGATGCACCCTAAAATCAGTGTGAGCCTTTTACAGGATCGCTTTGCTTCTCCTTGCATCTTCTCAGTGCAGCTGTATTTTCAGAGTCCGCCTTCCAGATGTCACTCTTGCAGAATTGTATCGTTTCCCCTCTCTTTTTTCGGAGCCCTCTCCTTGGAAGGGCACATTAAGATCTTGAATTTACCTTTAGTCTGAGCCTTGACCCAAGACAGTGCACCAAGTGGTTTGTGGGACAGATCCTAATGCCAGGGAGCAAGTGTCTTTGAAAGAATTTATGGAGTGAAGACTATGGGGTACGTGGTTTTCAGAGCTGACACCTTCCCCTGCAGTGATGTGGTATCAAGTCTCACTTCGCGTCCACAGTGCAGTTCCAGAGAAGCACCGATGCTCTGGTCCTCACGAGGTGTCACCTGCAGCCCTTGCCAACGGTCCGGCTTTAGCAGACGCGAGCCCACATTGTGGTTTTACAACGTAATTAAACTCTCGACAGTTCCCCATATTTATGTGAGAGTGTCAGTGCTGCACATGACAGAATCTTTTCCAGACAGGTAGAAAGCTGAGGAAATCGTGTTGATAAAAAGCAAGTGGGCGAGTGTGCAGGGAGGTGGGGTGGAGGTGCCCCTGAAGAGGGCGTTAGTGGGGCCCTTTATGAGCTTGGTGAGTGCGGCTCCTCAGCTCCGCCCTGGCTGTGCCCCTCGTACCTCAGGATGAGCACCAGCCTATGGACAAGGGCTTCTCCCCCGGGACACTCTGCAGACAGGCACAGGGTGCTTTCTGGGACCGTGAGGGTCAGACCCGAAGGCTCAGAGACCAGCGGTGTTAACGCCCTCACATCACAGACTTGGGGGCCCCTCCATGGCCCACCCTCACCCCCTTTTCTTCCAGGCTGTGCAGTTGCTCCTTCCCTCCACCTGTCCCCTGTCACATCCTGCATCCCAGGAGCCAGGCAGGGACGGGCAGGGAGTTCTCTGTCCCTGCCTCAGTCATTAAAAACCTTCAGAGACCAGCCCAGGGAGAGGCCTGTCCTTTACAGCGACACAGAACACACGAGCACAGTCTATTGTAGGACGATGCAAGCGTCCTCCTGTCATGAGTACCTGCCAGGACCCCTGTGTGGCACTGCTTTCACCTGGCCCTCCTGCGTCCACCTGCACGTATATGCATGAATGGCCTCATGCTGGCTCAGTCCCCTCATTCCATGAAATGGTTGAAAGGTGCCCCAGGCATTGAGGGGGCTTCTGGTTCTTCTTTAAAGGGAAATAATGTAGATGTGATTGCATTTGGGGTGTGAGTTTTCATTTCAAAGCATCTAACAAAGGAGTGGTCTTGGGATAAAATGGTCCCGGGTCTGGAGCATAGAAACGCAGCTCGGAGTGAGGCGGTGTGGGCGGGCGGCCGGGAGGGGAGCTCACGCTGGGCTTGGAAGCCTTGGGCTGGTCTTTGTGCCCACAAATTGCTGTCTCTGAAGGTCCAAGGAGGAACCTGAACTGGACTTTAGAACCGCCCAGGGGTTTGGGAGTTTGGTTTTGTTGGTTCTGCCTTCCAAGAGAATGCTAAAGCCACGTTCAGTGCAACAAGCAGCCCTTGTTTAAAGTGCTGGTATGCAGGCTGGTGCAGCCCCGGTGACCTGTGCCGCAGGTACCCAGAGTCCTGGCAGCCCTCCAGGCGGGCGTCATGGGCCCCCGGCCGGCTACACAGGAGGGATGTGTGTGCGTGATCACGGAAAACCCTTCGGGCTTCGGTAGGCCTTCCCTGCTTGCTTTCTGAGGGTTTTACCAGTCAGTGAGTATATGGGCAGCCAAAGCCATTCCCAATTTATCAATACATTATAACCACCCAGCATGAACCCTGCCACCAGAGCAGTCCCAAGGCCACAGCCTCACCTGGCACCAGGCAGCAGGGCGACGTGGTGAGCAAGCGGTGGCTCCACTCTCGGGGGCCTCCTGCTAATGAGCCTGCCTCCTCGGTGAACCCCCCAGTGTCCCCAGCTCTGAGTCTGGGCTCTGCAGAGCCTCTGGGGGTTCTGCCCGGGACCCAGCTAGACTGTCAACACGTTCAGGGGTCATCCCCTCTGCTGACCTCGGCAATGGCCGCTCCCAGAACCCAAGGGGTTGATGGGAAATGTTCGCTTCGGGCTAAGCGGAGTGGAGTGCAGGGACCCTCAGACCCTGACAGCTGTGCTGGGAGTCAGGCCGCACCTCCCCACAGTCTCCTCCAAGTGCCGGCCTCGGGGGAGGGGTCTTCCCCCACGTGGTGTCCAAGTGTCATGTTTAAAGTACCCGAGACAACTGCTCGTCTCAGCATCTGCTGGGCGCGTATGTTTACGCTCATTAGGAGCAGGCATGTGGCAGAGCTTGTGTTGACTGCCGAGAAAAGCAAGCAGTCCACTTCTGTTCTGCACGCGAGGTTTGGATCTGGGCCCTCCTCTGCGCCGCCTCCCAGCCGCGGTGAGTCCATGTGAGCAGCGTGTGCCCTGCTTCCCGGAGGCGGGGTTCCACCCAGTAGCTGTCACTGAGCCGCAGATCCAGGCGCAGACAGGAGCGTTACACTCTGCTGCCTGTCCTGTGTCTTCACTCTGGATCTGGTCACATAAATTTTTTGTTTATTCACCAGAAATAAACTTTTAAAGGAATGACCCTGTGTGAAAGTCTCAGGGGAATGGGAGGAAGAGGGAAGAGAGAGGGAGGAGAATGATTATCATGAGAGAAATTCCACCTTGAGTACCAGCACCGTAGTTACCAGGAGGATGTGGAGGGGAGTGTGTGAGTGTGTGGGTGTGCCTCTGTGTGTGGGTGTGTGGGGTGGAGGGTGTGGGGGTGTGTGTGTGAGTGTGTGGGTGTGTGTGAATCTGTGTGTCTGTGTGTGAGAGTGTGTGTGTGTGGGTGGGTGTGTGTCTGTGTGTGAGTGTGTGAGAGTGTGTGGGTGTGTGTGAGTGTGTGTGAGTGTGTGTGTGAGTGTGTGTGTGTGTGTGAGTGTGTGGGTGTGTGTGTGTGTGAGTGTGTGAGTGTGTGTGTGTGTGAGTGTGTGTGTGTGTGTGTGAGTGTGTGTGTGGGTGTGTGTGTGAGTGTGAGGGTGTGGGTGTGTGTGACAGAGGCAGGTCCAAGAGTGCCGCTGAATTCCATGCAGCTTTGCTGACTCTGGAGGAAGAAATAGACCATAAAGAGGAAGATGCAGTGATTTTTCTCTGAAAGAAGCCATCTCCCTGGACAAGTGGATGAAGCCTTGTGTTACCTAACTGGAAGGTTGCACAGCTAAGGACAGTGCCCCTGTGCCTCTCCAAACGACGGGCCCGGCCCAGAAAGGTGAGCTTCGCCTCCAACACCCATGCCAGCAATGCAGCCTCCAGAGATCGCAGCTGCCCTCCCTCCTGTAGAGGGGCCTGCAGGTGCCTGGGCTGCCCTCCCTCCTGTAGAGAGGGGCCTGCAGGTGCCTGGGCTGCCTCCCTCCTGTAGAGAGGGCCTGCAGGTGGCCTGGGCTGCCTCCCTCCTGTAGAGGGGCCTGCAGGTGGCCTGGGCTGCCCTCCCTCCTATAGAGGGGCCTGCAGGTGGCCTGGGCTGCCCTCCCTCCTGTAGAGGGGCCTGCAGGTGGCCTGGGCTGCCTCCCTCCTGTAGAGGGGCCTGCAGGTGGCCTGGGCTGCCTCCCTCCTGTAGAGGGGCCTGCAGGTGGCCTGGGCTGCCCTCCCTCCTATAGAGGGGCCTGCAGGTGGCCTGGGCTGCCTCCCTCCTGTAGAGGGGCCTGCAGGTGGCCTGGGCTGCCTCCCTCCTGTAGAGGGGCCTGCAGGTGCCTGGGCTGCCTCCCTCCTGTAGAGAGGGCCTGCAGGTGGCCTGGGCTGCCTCCCTCCTGTAGAGGGGCCTGCAGGTGGCCTGGGCTGCCCTCCCTCCTATAGAGGGGCCTGCAGGTGGCCTGGGCTGCCTCCCTCCTGTAGAGGGGCCTGCAGGTGGCCTGGGCTGCCTCCCTCCTATAGAGGGGCCTGCAGGTGGCCTGGGCTGCCCTCCCTCCTGTAGAGGGGCCTGCAGGTGGCCTGGGCTGCCTCCCTCCTGTAGAGAGGGCCTGCAGGTGGCCTGGGCTGCCCTCCCTCCTGTAGAGGGGCCTGCAGGTGGCCTGGGCTGCCCTCCCTCCTATAGAGGGGCCTGCAGGTGGCCTGGGCTGCCCTCCCTCCTATAGAGGGGCCTGCAGGTGGCCTGGGCTGCCTCCCTCCTATAGAGGGGCCTGCAGGTGGCCTGGGCTGCCCTCCCTCCTGTAGAGGGGCCTGCAGGTGGCCTGGGCTGCCTCCCTCCTGTAGAGAGGGCCTACAGGTGGCCTGGGCTGCCTCCCTCCTGTAGAGGGGCCTGCAGGTGGCCTGGGCTGCCTCCCTCCTATAGAGAGGGCCTACAGGTGGCCTGGGCTGCCTCCCTCCTGTAGAGGGGCCTGCAGGTGGCCTGGGCTGCCTCCCTCCTGTAGAGGGGCCTGCAGGTGGCCTGGGCTGCCTCCCTCCTGTAGAGGGGCCTGCAGGTGGCCTGGGCTGCCTCTCTCCTATAGAGGGGCCTGCAGGTGGCCTGGGCTGCCTCCCTCCTATAGAGAGGGCCTGCAGGTGGCCTGGGCTGCCTCCCTCCTATAGAGGGGCCTGCAGGTGGCCTGGGCTGCCTCTCTCCTATAGAGGGGCCTGCAGGTGGCCTGGGCTGCCTCCCTCCTGTAGAGGGGCCTGCAGGTGGCCTGGGCTGCCTCCCTCCTGTAGAGGGGCCTGCAGGTGGCCTGCCCAGAGTCCTTCTTTGGGAGAAACCAGACTCAGGAAAATTGAGAGGAATTTATAATGTGCAAGAGGGCGATGTCAGAGAATCACCATAACAACAGAGAATGTGTCACTGGTCTGTCTAATCAGATTGTGTTTCCTCATAAAATGGTGACCTGGCATCTCTAAGCCAATGGGTAATGTTGTTCTCTTTTGACTTAACTAGAACAGGGATGGGACTGACTATCCCCTATCAAGCATGTCAAACTCAAGGGCTGACATGGGCCAAATAAACAAGGTTTAAGTTTATGTGGGCCGCAAAAAACAAAAGCTTCAATTTTCATAGAAACGTAGGTTTATTTCAATAGAGACATGCTGAATACCAAGGGCTGAAATAAATGAGTAATCATTAACATAAAATAGAACATTTTAATAAAAATTAATATTTTTCTTGAACATTAACCAGACACTGAATAACTGCACAAATTAATAAGCGTAACGCAAATCTATTTTTCTTGTTCTCCATAAGAGAAATATTTCCTGTTGCGCACACCAAACAAGTCAGTCTAAGACTAATGACACGGTAATCGGCTGCTAAAATATTCGCTACTTGTATTAGTGGAGAGAAATGGTGTGCCTGTGCGTAAGGTGCGTAAGGGAAATGAATGCAACACGATTATAGTAATCAGTCATTAGCGAACGTTGTAGTTCATTATTAATAATTATGTATAACAGGATATTGTAAAAATTAAGTTATGAAATTTTTATTAAAACGTTTCTTAGATACCATTATATTGGCTGGGCCAAAAAATATTCGTTGTGGGCTGCATGCGATCCACGGGCCGAGAGTTTGACATGCTTGGCCTACAGCAGTGGTTCTCAACCTTCCTAATGCCGCGACTCTTTAATACAGTTACTCATGTTGTGGTGACCCCCAATTTCATTGTTACAAATTGAACATAATTAAAGCATAGTGATTAATCACAAAAACAATATGTAATTATATATGTGTTTTCCGATGGTCTTAGGTGACCCCTGTGAAAGGGTCGTTCGACCCCCAAAGGGGTCGCGACCCACCGGTTGAGAACCGCTGGCCTACAGGAAGGTGGGAAGCGTGAGGTGAAGTCCAGAAAGGAAGGCGGGGAGCTAACGGTGGTGGAGGAGGTGGCATGGTCGTCCGCAGAGGGCACACCAGGACTCAGCAGGGCACAAAGTGGTGGGTGTGGGGTTGGAGGCTCTCTAAGGGAGTTCTGATCCCCGGTGTGGACAGAGGCCTTACCAGGGATACCATCACCTACTGTATTCAGGACACGGGGGACCCTACCTTGTTCCTGGAGAAGGTCAGAGTCCATGGAGAACAAACTTGTGCCAGGGCCGTGGGAGAAAAGGGCAGCACCCTGGAGGTCAGAAAGGCTTTTGGGTGGAGGGCGTTTGACCTCATTCCTAGTGAATAGGAGTTTCCGGGCAGAAGAGGTTGGGGAACAGCATTCCAGGCAGCGGGGACCACACATGCAAAGGCGTGGGTTTATGAGGGGCTGGAGTGTTTAGGGGAGCAGGGAGCAGTTCAGCAATGGCAGGGCTTCTGCCTTGGGGCCCCTGGCATGGAAAGGAGAAGGCAGCGAGGGGCTGGTGGCAGGCCAGGCCAGGTTACCGATGAGTCACTGCAGGAGATCTGAAGAGAGTGTGTGCCCTGGAGAACTCCCCACACAGTGTGGAGATCACTAACACAGGTCAGCAACACAGGCGGGAGCGGGTCCCTGCTGTTGTGCAAGGAAAGTAGAGCAGGAGAGAGTATGTGGGCCAAGCCACACAGCCTCCAGGCAGGAGATGCCACAGCCTGAGAGACTGCACTCTGAGTCAGGGCGGGCTCTATTCACAGGGGAGCGGGCGTTTCATCTCTAGACAGCTAACACGTGGTGTACTCCTACCACACTCCGGGCACACACCTTATTGTCTGCATTTAATCCTCACAACAATGTACAAAGCATGACACATACACGCTCTTAATATTCTCATTGTATAGAAGGCAAGGCCCAGGACAGAGTGGTGAGATAACTTGTCCAAGACCACACAGTGAGGACAGCTGGCAGCTCCCAACCACTGCGTTACAGTCACGCAGCTGGTGAGGGCAAACCAGACTCAAACTCCCATTTGTTTCCAAAGCTCATGTTTTTGTTCTTTTATATATTTTTATTTTTATTGATTTCAGAGAGGGGGAGAGAGAGAGAGAGAGAGAGAGAAAGAGAAACATCAATGGTGAGAGAGAATCATTGATTGACTGCCTCTTGCATGCTCCACACTGGGGATCAAGCCCCAATTCCAGGCATGTGCCCTGACCGGGAATCTAACCGTGACCTCCTGGTTCATAGGTTGACGTTCAACTATTGAGCACACTGGCTGGGCACCAAAACTCATGTTTTTAACCACAGTCTCTGGAGCACCTGTCTGGGCCTGGCAGATTGGATAGAATTGAGGCAGATGTAGGAGAAGGGCCTCAGAACAGAGGGGCCCACATGGGCAGAGCCTGGGACAAACTCAAGGTATTAGGGACAGGGAGACGTGGGGGCGGTGGGGGTTGCAGGAGAGGGTGGCCAGTCCGCACGTATAGGGGAGAAGGGGGCGTCCTGAGGGGCACTGCATGAGCACCCAGCTAAGGAGCTTATTCTCTAACAGGCAGGTTGTGAGCGCCCAGGGTGGCTTCATTCTCACTTGGGTGTCTCCAAAATCCTGGTTTAGGGCCTTTTTCCTTCAGACCAGAACTCTCCCCTGAGTCTAAAATCAGTGCTCAAGAGTAACTACTGGCTCAGAGATTCAGCCCTGTGTTTTATTCAGCATTCTCCACCCTGAACAGAGCATGACTGCAACAGTTCTGCTGCTTGAACTTCCAGAAGTGAGAGGCCCTGGCGCCCGGGGGCAGAAATGCCTCAGCCCCTAGGAGGGAAGGTAACAGGATCCAGCACCCCAGCACCTGGGGCCTTATTAGGAGCTTCTTGTCTTCTGGGGGTCTCTCCCCCCACCCCCCACCCCCCTCACACCACTCCCCCCCCCCTTCCCCCCCCCCCCCCCCCACACACACACTTCCATGGCACATTTTTTAGAAAGAGAACTTGGATTCAATGAAGCCCAGAACTGAATGTGGAAGAAATGCCTCCCGGGCTCACAAAAAGGCTGGCCGTGTCCTGGTGTGGCCCAGAGTGACAGGGGCCCTGAGCCAGGCCCTCAGTCCTGGGGTCCCAGCGCCCTGATACTGCAGGAGCATCCAGGGTGGAGCAGGGAGGGCGAGGTGAACTGGGCTCCGTGGGCAGGAGGGAAGATGAAAGGAGGGTAAAAGGCACGGTCCTTAGACCTTCTCTGTGAAGGTGACTCCTGCCAGGGAAGTGAGAACAATGCCAGGTGCCCACTGTTGGGCTGAGGGTTGGGAGGGCGCAGGGCGTCTGAGAAGGAACAGAGACTGGGGCTGGGTCCTTGGGGAGGAGGTGGGTTGGGTCCTTAGGAGGAGTTGGGCTGGGTCCTTGGGGAGGAGGTGGGCTGGGTCCTTGGGGAGGAGGTGGGCTGGGTCTTTGGGAGGAGGTGGGCTGGGTCCTTGGGGAGGAGGTGGGCTGGGTCCTTGGGAGGAGGTGGGCTGGGTCCTTGGGGAGGAGGTGGGCTGGAGCAAGGTCTCCAAGGATGGGAAGCAGGCTGGGGCCAGTGGATGAGCAGGGAGAACATTGGGGGCCTAGGCACCCAGGCAGGAAGATGGAGGTGGAGAGAGAGGACCGGGGAGAGGCCTGAAATTGGGGAAACAAGTAGTGGCAGAGGCCACAGTGGCGCTCTGTGGAATCAGGGCTTCATCCGAAAGGAAGGAGGGGACAGGAAGCAGAGGAGAGACACGTTCTTCACGCCTGAGAGCTCTCCATCGGCCCCCCTGATGGCCAGGGCGTTTTGTTTGGGACCATGAAGCAACCTGACAGCCCCAGCCCCGAGGTTGCACCCTGGAGGGACCCATGTTTGCTGAGTACCCTGATGCTGACCCTGCATCTCCACCAGTGATGGGCTGTCCCTGGGTTACAGGGAGGAAGGCTGCCTGGCTGACTTTGACCACAGGGGGCAGTGTGGTTCCATAGATGCTAATACATAGGATGTTCTTGTTTTCCTTGAGGAAAAAAGGGGGCATTTCACTGGTGGGCAAACTAATTTAAGAATCATAGTATTAAACAAATTTATAGCTTAAGACATCTCTATGAGCTGTCTTAGGGCCTGTAATATACTCATATACGTTGGATATCTCCAAAAGGAGCATACAGTATACATTTTGGGGGCCCTCAGAGCATTTTTTTGTTTTGTTTTGTTAATCCTCACCCAAGGATATTTTTCCATTGATTTTTAGAGAGGAAACATCAGTGTGAGAGAGACACATCAACTGGTTGCCTCCTGCACACGGGAGCACCTCGACCAGGGCCAGGGAACCTGCAACCGAGGTACCTGCGTGCCCTTGACTGGAATCCAACCCAGAACCCTTCAGTTTGCAGGCCAATGCTCTACCCACCAGAGCCAAACCAGCTGGGGCTCAGAGCATTTTTTTTTTTTTTAACTCCAGTGTATTGTGATGGACAAGTGTTCCAAAGATTATACCCTGGGAAACTTTGTTCTAAAATCCTATTGGAATTATTGGCTCCCCCTCCCCCTCTCTGTCCCCCTCCCTCTGCCCCAGCACACGTAGCACACTCTGTCTAGTATTACTAGGTAATATTTCGTCTGTGCAGCAACTTCATCTGGCTTGCAGGCAGGGATCACATCTTGTCACATGTAGCCTTCCCAGCACCAAGCTGTGGATATATGAGATATTTAAGAAAGATTGATTGCCTGAGTGATAAACTTCAGCCCATGCAGTTTGCAACCAGTGTTTATGACCTGGGAATCAGCTGTTTTGGACTCTGGCTGATTTGAACTTGAATAAGAAATAATAATAAGTTTGTTCCCAAACAGTTACCACACACCACAGCTGCCCCCCTCCTTCCTCACCCCTTCAAGTGGCCCCACGGTGCCACAGGGCAACACTACAGCTAAAGTACTTTCTCTGAAAATTGCATTCCCAGGGCTCCCTTCCTAAGACAGCTGCAAGGAAACACAACTTGATCCTCAATATCCTGCAACCTCCTGGTAACACTCTCTCTTTTCAGCAAAATCCAGAAGATGGGCTTCAGCCGGAATGGGGTTGTTAATGAAACTTCGAAAGGGCCTCAGAATGCTCTGAGCTGGTCCCTATAAATAGTGCCTCTGGCCCAAATCCCAGTGGCATGTGAACATCACCTGGAAGAAAAGGGAAAGGCTGGGGGTGGAGGGTTTCCTTAATAAACCCAGGCTTTCCCGCTACAGTTCCATCACCTCGAAAGGGCACCTGAAATTCGACCCCCAAATCCTTCTTCCTTCCTTTTTCTTGCCTCATAAGGCCGCACAATGAAGTTGGAAAAAACATTCGCTACATGGGGCTTTGGACTTCAGATGGACATGGCTTTGAGTAAGACATTTTGTTTCTAAGCCTGTGGGGATACATACTGCTTTGCATTTCACTTGCCAGCATCTATTTTTTCTCCCCTATCAAAGTGCAGCAATATTTTAGGGGAGTTGACCTCAAGTCAAGGGCGACCGTGATTGGTCCCAGGACATCACCATTCCCCCTGCCAGTGACTGGTTCTGGAATGGGCAAACAACTTGGTCTGGCCAAGGAGCCGGGAGGAAATGTCTGCTGGAGGTATTACCTGTCTCTCCCGTATCAGTGGAGAATGAAGCCCATTCTCTGACCACAAGCAGAGCCAGCCTCAGGATGGAGCCTACCCCAAGGAGGGCAGAGGGAAGATAATCAAAGGATCTCTCTGGTGACGTTGTTGATTCTCGCAGACTTCCCAATCCCTAACCAAATACATTCCTTCTGTTTGGGTCACCGAAGAAGGAACACACGAGGCCAAAAGGGGTAAATAATTATAAATTCATTGGGTCATCTGGATGCCAGATGGGCTGAGCCCCCACATGGCGCCAGCACCCAAAGACCGGGAGTCAGAGGTTCTTAAAGGACTCTAGGCGGGCTTTTTCTGGTGGGAGAATTCTCTGTGCAGGTCCGGATCCTGGGAAGGTCCGGCGGGGAGAGATAATGGTCTTAGCAAGTGGAATGTGGTCTAAGTGAAAGGGAATGGCCATTGTGAAGTTCCCAGGGGAGGGGTAGTGATTCAGTTATTTGATCAAACCTAACGCCTGCCACATTTAAGGCAGCCTTAGTTGTATTTCCTGCCCAAGCACGGTCACTAACCTCAGACAGCAGTCAGGTGGGGGAAGGCCAGCAAGGGTTTGGCCACCTATGAGGTGCTCAGCAAAATGTTGCTTCCCTGTCCCCTCACACCTACATGAAAGCAATCTTGAAAATGTGGTCAAAGAAAACCCCATTTCTTCCACTTTCAAGAGTTAAATCAAGTGCTGTCCTGTGGGCCTAACATGGTGCCAGATGCATAGTAGGTCTTCAATAAATATTTGCATGACTCTTAACCTGTGGCACACCCCTAGAGTATGATGTGAGTGATGCCTGGATTCCAGTTTACGGCTTGCTTGCTCAATCGGGGTGGACAATGGTAACAGACATACTTGTAGACAGCAGAGGTCTCAGTCCAGTTTCCAGACTCTGGGATGAGCAACTGGAGTTTAGGTCCTCCCCAGCTTCCTCCACCCGCAGCCTCCATTCCTGCTCTCTCAGAGAGACATCTGCCTCTGGTAAGCTAGAGACAGCTGTGGCCAATCACCTACAAAGCAAACCATCCGGGGAATGTCTGGTATGTAGAGTATGTGGTGTGGTGTGGGTTTGGCAAGGAAATCCTTAACTAACTATTTTGTCTGGAGGCACTGGCATGAAGCTGAGGACCCTGGAGAGTGGGTGGTAGCAGGAGGGAGTGGGACCGTGCTGCCTCTTTTCCTTTCCCCCCAACTGCACGGCACCATCCCGGACCTTGTCTGTTTTGCTCAGGTGCTGGCTTTTCCTTCTGGTCCCCAACAGAAGTGGAGTTGAGATAGAAGCAGCAGTAGCAGCCCGGGAAAGACAGTTCCTTGGGGAGGGGAATCACTGGAAGCTACTGGAGAATAGGGCAGGGAGAAGGCTGAGCTACTGTGTGACAGATCAGTGTACTCCACCGTCAGTGTCTAGCTCCTTCGCCCTGTGCAGGGGACAGAATTGACACCATTATAATTAGCTAGTTATTAAAAATAGAAAAGGAGCAAAGGGGGAAGCCAGACATTATAGGCATGGTGTTTGGGCAGCTTCACCAGGAAGCTGCAATTTTGCACTCCCCTGGGAACCACAGGCCTACTCCCAGCAAAACACTGGGGGGAGGGACCTAACCTGGGAAGATAGATGTGTGCCCTGTAAAGTTGAGGTGACATAGGGAAGGTATTTGTCTATCCGTCACACCTTAGAGCAAAGATCATTGGTCAGAATGGGAGTGGCCACTGCAAGCGCACAAAAATTTGGGAATGCATAATCTCCTGTACAAAGGGGTTCTCTCTCTTGTTGCTCTTCTGCTCTTGGCTGGCTCTTGGCTTCCTTGCATTTTCCTGTGGCCCTTCAGACCCCACATGCAATGGACTAATGGACTGTAGCAGGAAACACAGATATGCTAGCCTGATGCTGGGCCGGACACTGCTCCAGCATGGAAAGGAAACTCTGGCCAATGACTGTGATCTTAGCTCTGCTAAAGCCCCAGCTACACTTCTTCTATGACGGGACTGAGGGAAGTGGGACCTTGGAAACTCAGGGATGTAGTTCCACAGAAATAAAATCGCTCATTCTCACGTGTAAGTCTCAGAAAATTCTTTTTCTTGGGCTAACCCAAGAAACCCACCCCCACTAGCACATCTAAATGACCAGGTGCCATCTGTAAGCTGAACCTGCAAAACACGGTTGCAGAAGACTTTGAAAACCTAAGACATATTAAGGACTCAGAACTGCTGTGAAGGATGTTTTTGACAATGAAACTCTGGAGGGACACCTGGACCCCGAGTTATTGCACCAGCCATCCCAGTGTGAGCTCAGAAGCAGACATGTGTCACAGTCTTAACCAGGGGTTGACAAACTTTTCTGTAAAGGCCAGCTGGTAGATATTTTAGGCTTCTCGGGCCACATATAGCATCTGTTGTTGCATATTCTTTGTTTTTATTTTTGTCTTTTACAACCTTTTAAAAATGTCAAGACCATTTTGGGCTCCCTGGTTGGACAAAAGCAAGCAGCAGGCTGAATCTGGCCTATGAGCATCCATTGCCAACCTAGGCATTACTGGCTTTGGAGTCAAGAGAACTGCCCGCTAATCCTGTTTCCTCCCTTTTCCAGCTGTGCGATCCTGAGCAAGCATCCTTACCTTTCTGAGTGTCCTCGGGGTAAAATTCTCTCACGACATACTTGCTGCTCACCTACTACCTTCCCAAGTACAAAAGAGTGTTTTTGTGGGTGAAATAAAATGAAAAAGTCCTGGCACATGGAAGGAATGCAGCCTAAACCAGCAGTCGCCAACCTTTATGACTTCACGGACCACCGGTTGGCAACCGCTGGCCTAAAGCCATCAGCTATTCCTTGAACCCGAAGGTGGTTTGGGCTGCCCTGAGCAGGGGATCACAACAGTGTAACTCCAGTTCCATGACAATTGCCTGGAGCCTGGGGTGGATCTTGAACACCTGATTTTTTAAAGGCTTCCTCCCTGTGTCTGACCTGCAGCCAAGGTGAGGGAACCCTCTGAGGAGTGTCCCATGGGCATCTGCTCCAGGTGGTCTGGAAACCGGCATCCGGCATCCACACAGATGGTACAGTGCCTCTGTGCTCATTGCCACCTGTGCCCAGCTAAGCCTGGTGTCCTTCAGAGCAAAGCCTATTCCCCAGTCCTCTAAGGGTTACACTTATGCTCAAAGCACCAGCTTGGAAGGCTGTTTCATGTCAAAATCAATAACAAGTGTTTTTCTGAGCCCCAGAAACGGTAGCAGTGATGGTGGCCAGATCCCTTGCCCTGACACATCCTAATGGGCTGTTGTCTAACACATGCGTTAGTCCCTGGTCCTGTTTACAGATGTAGAGACTGAGGCTCAGAGAGGTCACCCAGCTGTCATAAGGCCACAGGGTTCATCAACAATTTGGAGAGAGAGAGACAGTAGGCAGTGAGTGTCTGGGGATGATGGTTTCCCCTGTGAATTACATTCCTGCTGTCTTAGTAACACTTCTCTTTCTGGCATTTTCTTTACGGCCATGAGGTCAGAATGGCGGAATATTTATGTTGAGAATTTCCAAGGGGGATTTTTTTTTTTCTTCAATCTCAAAAGCTCATGATTAACTCTTACGTAGGAAGCAAATTTCTCCTCTGATCATGGGGGTTCAGACCTGGGCAATTCCCAGCTGGAGATGCTCAGGTTGTCACTAATTCTTTGCTTTATCCAGTAAGTATGTTCCTGAAAAGACTGGATAAGTAAAAGTATTACATGGTTTTATATGACTTAAAGGGAATTTCTGTGTGTGTTTAGGTTTTAGGTTTTGGCTTTAATTTATTTTTATCTTTTTTTTTTTTTTTTTTTTTAGGAGAATCCTGCAAAGAGAAAATGTTACCTTTATTTGGTTTGTACATTTGGATTTTGGCACATTGTGTTTTCTTAATTACGCCTGTAATTTTGGCTACTGTTTCTTTAGCAGTGGTTTCACAGATGGAATTTTTACTGTGTAAAACTGGACTTTTAAGTAGCAAATATTTCTTCAGTACTGCTAGACCTGATCACATACACTATCTCCTGTACTACCCTCAAAAAATCTGCAACACAGATTGGATTGTCCGTATTTTATAGATAAAGAAACTGAAGTGCAAGCTCTTTATATGCTAAGAGACAGAGATGGCATTCCAACCCAGCTGTCTGATCCAGGGCTAGCACCCTATGTCATAAATCATGAGGTTTTTCTGATCTTTGAAAAACCAAGACAGAGAAACTCCATCCTCCACCCCCTGCATCTCCTCACCCAATGGCTTCGGTAAACCCAATTCTAGGTTGACATGAAAGTGGTTTACACTAACCCAGGCCTCCTTCGGTCCAGTGAGAGAGGAGCTGCGTTGGACATGCAGAGACCACCACTGCGGCCAGCTTCCCCCCAGCAACGGAAGCCTGACCAGTCTGGGCGTGTCAGGTCAGCACCCACGCCCAGGGAAGTGTGTATGAAAAGGGTGTGTGTGGCCTAGGTGTCCTGGCCGTGCCTTCTGCCGCTGGGCCTCAGTTTCCCCTTCTGTAGAGTGGACCTGCTCCTGCTGCCTGCCTATCGAGGCTCTTATGTCAACACTTTCATTGGTATGAGTTGAGTTTCTGTTGCTTGTCACCAGATGAGTCCTGAGCAGTGTAGCTAGTGCCCTTGGCCCTAGAACAACACGAGGGTTAGTGGCGCCGACCCCCACGCACTCAAAATTCCTCATATGACTTTTGACTGCCCCCAAACTTAACTACAGTCAGCCAGCCCTTCACATCAGTGGGATCAACCAACAGCAGATCAAAAACAATGCTTTCGATCAGTGCTTAGGACTCTCTGGTGTGGAAAACGCGGTTGGGAATCTGCGGTTGGGAATGCAAAACTAGTTTTCAATCCACCATTAGTTGAATCCCCTGTTGCGAAACCCGTGGAGAGGAAGGGCCGGCTGCATTTAGTGAAAAAACTCCATGTATAAGATGCCCACACAGTTCACAGGGTCGTCTGTATCGTGCGCAGCACAGAGCCGTACCTTGCGAGTGGTGAGTCTGCACCAGTTGTCAGCATCTGTGGTTGTTATTATTTTCCTACCTGTTCCCCCAGAGTCAGTGCAATGCCTCGTGCAGGGCGGGTGGTTGTAGAGTTCCACCAAACTGACCAGCAGAGGTGGCCTCCAAGCTCACCTGCAGCTCGGACGCCCCACTCTCGGTATCAAAGGTGACTCCCAGCCGGGTCCCTGTGGGCCCCAGACACAGGGTGTCCTGATACTAGAGACAGATGTGACTGACAACGGAGTACAGGCTGCGACTAAAGCCCGTCCAGGCATCAACAAGGCTCTCGGGACGAAGGGAGTTTGGCAGGACGGGAATCATGGAAGGCTTTCCGGGAAAGTTTACCTGATCACATGCCAAATCCTCATTCAGACCCTGTCATGTAGCTAGGAGGCTGGGGGTACAGGACAGAGCGTGGGCTCGGAGTCCGGGACCTGCCTGGATGATCCTGGCACTGACACCCTTGTAGGAGCTGGTGAGTAACTCGTCTCCCCTCCCCCATCCTCTCAGCCTTCCCAGCTGCACAAGGAGGAATTGGGCCGAGATTGGTCATTTTCACACTGAATTTTCTTGGAGTCCAAGGTTTTCAGGGGCCCAGGGGCCTCCTGGGCAGGAGCATGTGAAAGGGAAGCTAAAAGGTCAGGACCCCACAGAGCTGCTTTTCGTATTGGGGTTCTGTGCATAATTGCATTTGGAAAAGGGTTCTGCTGCTTTAAAAAGCCTTAAACACCAGGCAATCTCCAGTCCCTTCTAGCCCCGTCCAGCTGGGCATTTCTGTGCCAGGCACACTCTTCTCTGCTGGGGAAACACAGAGCTGGAGCCCCCCCTTAAAGTAGCAGATGACCCCAGACAGCTTTTGCTTATGTGGGTTCTATCTAGTGACATTTACCATTTTATAAATTAAAACTGAAAAAGAATTTCAAAACCGGAATACCCAGTACTCGTTCCATGAGCTCTCAGGGCCAGAAGCCTTTTGAAAATTCTACTGTAACCCTGTGAGAACATGCAAGTGAAAAGGCAAAGGACATCTCAGTATTTTCATGAAAAGGGTTTTGATCTCACAGCTCAGTGAGGGTTTGGGGGTTCTCTAAGGCCCCTGGGACCCATTTTGTGAGCTTCTGAGCTAGGCTGTTATATTTATGCTAGCTCATTTAATTCTCTTACCTGGAAACGTAGATGATTATTATTCCATTTTACAGATGAGGACACTGAGGCTGAGAAAGGTCTAGTAACTTGCCCTAGATGACGCTACTGAACAGCAGGTCAGGATTCAACCTGCTCTCCCTCCCTGACTCCAGGGCCTGCCTTTGAACAAGACTTGCTCACTGGAGTGTCTTCAGAATGAGGGGCCCACAGTGGAAGAAGGGACCTTCCTTCCAGGGACCTTCCCACCATGAGGAGGAGCTGGAGTCTCCAGGCGGAACCCGGCCCCATTCCATGATCATGCAAAGTGATCAAACCTCTGCTGGTCTGGTCCAGGGGAGGGAGGCAACTGGAATGGTGCAAAGAATAGCCGAGTGGAGGCCTGCTGTCAGTCTGGGCTTTGCCATCTGCCCACATTGAGTGCTTGGCAGGGCGCACCCCGTCCCCACAGCCCCTCCCCCCCCCCCCCCCCCCCCCACCTCCCCAGGCTACAGGAGGGCTCAGGGCACATCCCCACTGTGCCGCCTTCCCAACCCTGGGCCCTTAACCCTGGATCCAGAGGGGAATCTCAGGGTCGCCGTCAGCTGGGGATGGAGGACTGGTCTGTGCAGTTAGAAAACCAGCTCTACTCTGGCAAACCCACACGGGTCAAGGATCAGCCCCGAGAATCTGGGGCCTTTTCCAGGACCATAATAGGTGATTTCGCTCCAAAGCCTGACAGTGGGAGTATCAGATGAAGTCCTCGGAGAGCGAGAGTTTTATATTAGAACAGCATTCCGGAGCTACTGCCGGCCTTCCGCTGGGAGCTCCGCTTCCCATCTCAAGGATGTCAAAGCATTTTAAAGGCACAGGCCTCAGATTGACCCAGCCTGGCACAAGGGCAGAGGGAAAGCGGCCGCAGGCACTCCCACAGCAGATGCTCAAGGCAGCCCCCACCCTGACCCAGATCCCAACCTCAGCCTCTGGGCCCCCCTCTGCTTCCCGGCTCTGAGGTGGGCTAGAGGAGCATCCGGTCCTGGAATTGGGGGTGCCCAAAGCTACCCTCTTAGACCCTCCTGTGGAGAGTGTGGGTGCCCACACATTCAGGCATGCCTACGTTCCCTCATTCAGACACCCAGCTCCTGGGCACACTGTCTGGAACCACGGCCATGGCCAGGTCCCCTGGGGCCCACGTTCCCTGCCAGCAGGACATACTCTGCATGCCACCTCCCAGGCAGGGATGGTGGCACTCAGCAATAAAAAATAACACCAACAATAGCTCACATTGTGCGGCTCTCTAGCCTTCACACTTCACCGCACATGCCCCGTCTCACTGCAGCTTCAGGGCGGTGTCCAGGTTGCAGCCATTGTCCCCCGTCAGGGGTGAGGAAGCGGAGGCGGCTGGGGTCAATGGGGCTGTGTAAGGCCATTCCCGGGAGAGTGGTGCTGGCTCCTAGGTCTCGCCCTCTCAGCCCAGGCTCCTCTCTGCGGTCTGTGGTCTGGTGTTTCGGGCGGGGTGGGGAGCAGAGCATTAGATCCCGGGGCTGTGGGCAGCTGAGTGCCGCTCCTCACCTGTGTCTGAGCTCTGGTGGCCCGTCAGCTGTGAGTCCTCACAGAATCATTCTTTGAGGTGAGCGACATACCAGTTAGAAGTTTCAATCAGCGAGGCAGTCTGTCTGATTTGAATTCTCTCTCCTAAAGAGGCCCCCCACTTAAGCAATTCTCCTGTATTTCTGGGAGTGAGGGGCCTGCCCTTGGTAACCTCAGGAGCTTTCGTGGGCGAGGCTAGCGTTCTTGTGATGTGATCGCGGCCACCCCACAGGTTATTTAATAACAGGCCCGTGGGCAACAGCCCCTCCTACCTCAGCCACCAGGTGGTAGCCCTGTGTCTGCCTCCCTGGGGTCAGGTCACAGTGAGGAGGGGAGCTAGCCTCACTTTGGGGGCCCCGTGGGAATGCTTTTCCTGGTAAAGCCACATCTGGAAAACAGCTCTTTGCCCAGACCAGGAATGGGAGAGCTTTGGGGTGGCCCCACCCAGTGCAGGCCTGGATGACCTCCGGGCCCCTGCCAGTCTGCAGGCAGGAATGCCAGCCTGGGACTCTCTGCACAGGCCCTTCGGCTTTTGCAGGCAAATGAGGCCCCAGCCAGGCTCAGCGGCAGCCTGGCGGCCCCAGGGGCCCCAACAAGGCCTCAGGAGCAGGCGCCCAGGTGTGATCCAGCCTCCAGCCTCGTGTGCAGGTGAGAGGCGTTCCCCGAGGCCTAGCTGAGGACAGTGGCCTCGGTGCTGAGTCTGAGTTGGGAAGACCAGATACCTCAGTGTCCTGGAGCAGCAGAGAGGACCCTCAACCAACGTCACTGTCACTCCTCAGAGCATGCTGGCTCTGCCCAGCAGGCACAGGGTCTGGGTGGCTATGGGATGCAGGTATCCCCACTGGGGCTCTCAGGCGTCCTGCCTCGAGGAAATATACTTTGCTCCACCCAGCTGCTTCCCGGGTCCCGAGAGCTTTCACTGAGGAACCGTGGGAGCCACTCTCTCGATCTGGACACAGAGCTGGTGGATGAGTCACCCTCACAGCTCCCCTGCCAGGAAAAGGCTCTGAGAATCTAAGACCCCCCTCCCAAGCAAACTCCTAACGCTTGTCCTGGAAAGCCAGCCTTCCACTTCCAAAGAGCCCCTTTGTAGACGGTGGCTCCTCATGGGAGGGGGATAAGAGCACACCGTGGCCTCCACTCGTGGTCATTCGGGAGCTGGGGTCAGCCAAGGTGCAAACCTCTCATGAATCAGCCTCTGCGGCCCACAGCCCCGAGGAAAGACGAGGCAGGTGGGATGGCAGGTGGGTAAGCAAACAGCTACAGGAGAATGTGCCCTGTCCCGCATTGGAGGTGCAGGTGGTCATGACTAATGCCTGTGGGAGCAAAGAGGCTCTGAGGGCACCATGCCACCTGAGTCCGACGGTGTGCCAGGTGAGGCCTGGAGGGGAAATGGGAAGGTGCAGGTGGAAAGTGAGGAGTAAAAGAGCTCAGTTCACCGTGTTGGTGACTCTTGAGACGGCTCCCTGGGTGACAGGCCTGGCCTCTCCCTGCTCCTGACAGGGGACTCAGCCTGGGCTTCCAGTGCAGGTGTGGAGTGAGTCAGAGTCACTGGGTGCAAGTAATAGACACTCAGGGGCAACTTAAGCAAAGAAGTCTCTAGAGACACCGTTGGGGTGTCCCAGAATCGGCAGGAAATGTGGAGGGACTGGGCTTAGATAGGAACCAGGAGAGGCAGGGCAGCTGCCAACAGGTCAAGAGCAAGTCCCAGAAACACCTACCGTTGCCAGGAATAATCTCTCGGCTGTTCCTGCATCTTGGCATCTTTTCTTCATGTGTCTCAGACCCAAAAGGTAGAGATTACATTCCGTCTCCGCACTCTGGCTGCCAGAGGGCAGGGAGCAGGACCCTCTGGCTCCGGTGTCTGGGGAAGGGAGCCTGCAGGCCTCCAGGGACAGGCATCAGTTGTTCTCCCAGCCTCATAACTTGGCTGGAGAGCTGCTTCCCATGAGGAATGGACAATAGTTTTTCCAGGTGTTTTACCCCTGCCCCTGAGCCATGGAAAAGTTTGAGAATGTCCTGGGGGACCAGGGCCAGGGGAAGGAACAGGTTAATGTTCTGGTTTCCACCTTTTCCAATGTGGCTCATTTCTTTCTCTCTGTGGCTTTTGGAGAGAATGTCTTGTTATTATCTGTAGTCATAGAGACCCCACTATGCACTCTACCAGATAGGGTAGAAGAATCCTAAACAGAAGCTAATGAGGACATCTCTCTAAAGGAATTGTAATGACCATAATTTATTAAATGTCCACTGTATGTCAGGCACTGGGTTAAGGACATTTTTTTATGTAGCAGGGGGAAGAAAACTTACTTAAAAAGCTTGCCACACACTATCTGCTCTAGCCTCACACTGGAAACTATCCAAATGTCCATCGACATTAGAATAAACAAATTACATTGTAGTATATTCATATATTGGAATGCCATACAGCAGCACTCTGCGTGTGGTCTGCCCTGTGAGTTCCTGAGATTATTTCAGGGGATATGCAAGGTCAAAACTATTTATATAATAATAAATAATAATGCTGAGACTTTATTTGACTTTTCCACTTTATTGACATTGTCACTGATGGTACAAAAGTCATGGTGGGTAAACTGCAGGTGAATTAGCACAAGTCAGGGCAGTAACACTCAACTGTACTAGCAGTCATCGTGTGCTTTATCATACATTCTCAGCAAAAATGGGGCAGTTTCACTTAAGATTGTATCCTGATGAATCAGTAAAAATTATGAATTCCAGTAAACTTCAACCCTCGAGTACATATCTCTAATATTCTGTGTGACAAAATAGGAAGCTCACCTTGTGCACCTCGCCTGGATAAGCAAAGTACAATGGTTGTCTTGAGAAAAAGCGTTTCTGTGATTGACTTGCAAGTGGAACTAGCCACTTCCTTGTACGTGATTCTCGGTGCACACGGATAAGAAACTCTTGAACTAACAATGGAATTGCTGGGTCATGCCGTGTGCATGTTCAACTTTAGGAGAAAATGTCAAACTGTTTTCCAAAGTCGTTGTACAAAATTATGTTCCTACAAGGAGTGTATATGAGACCTTGTGAATCCATATTTTCTCCGACACTTGGTATTATCAGACTTTTATTTTTTATTTATTTTTTGCCCAAAAGTGTGGCTATAAAGTGATATTTTGTTGTGATCTTTACTTGTGCTTTCCTAGTTATTAACAAAGTAGGATGAGTGCATTGGCCATCTACTTTGCCTGCCTATGCTAATCTTGAATCCGCCTAGTCAACCAATGTCACAGAAAACTTGAGCATGTGTGGTACCAGCCAGGAATGGGAGAGGTGAGTAAGTATTACCATGTCTAATATATTCTAAGATGCCATCAAATGTAAGATGCATCATCAATTTAACACAGATTTTCAGAAAAAAAAGAAATGTCACATGAACTTACACAATTTTTAAAAATGAATATTACTGTACATTTACTTATTATAACCACATACCATTTTCTTCTTTAATATTGCCATCTATAACCAACTCCGAGTTTTCTTTGCACTCAGGGTCCAAAGGTTCTTCCCAGTTGAGGCAAATACTGTCAAAGAAATGTAGATTTATGGGGCCTATGAACTTGACCTCCTTAGCATACTTCATAAAGACAATTAATGCCAGGTTCTGCATGCATTTTCTATTTGGTTAAGCTCATGGTTTAATATTCTCTATAATCGAATTGCATATTGCTGGCAATTTGAAAGTTAGCCAGACCCTTGACGGATGGATGTGCAGTGTCCAGTGCTAATCTCCCACATGGCGCCAATTAGCCACAGCAGTTCTCGCAGCTCTCGATCCTGTGATACCTACTTAGAGTTTGGCTGGTTTTGCACAGCCCCATAATAACAACCATGTCACAACTCACCTTTCTATTTGCTGCTAGCAAATTGTGGCTGACATTAATTAAGACACAAGCCAATCTCAGAAATGTTCAAAAATGAAAGAGTGTGCATCTTATTTGTTTCGAATTATTTACTAACTAAATTTTAAATATATACATATGTCTATATATATGTATACTAGATGCCCATTGCAAGAAGATTCCTGCAAGAATAGGGCTTCGCTCCTGTCTCTGCCACTCCTACCCCGTCTGTCTCTGCCGCTCCTACCCTGCCCTTCTCTGCCATTCCTACCCCGCCCGTCTCTGCCACTTCTCTCCCACCCATCTCCACTACCTCGGCTCCGTTGCTTGGCTTCCTTCTACAGTGTCTTCAGTCTTCACTCCCAGCTGGTATATGCAAATTAGCCGCCGTCTTTGTTGGCGGTTAATTTGTATATCACTCTGATTAGCTAATGGTGGGCGTAGCAGAGGTACGGCCAATTTGCATCTTTGTCTATTATTAGATAGGATGTATGTGTGTGTCTATATATGTGTGTGTTTGTGTATGTGTATAGCCAACATTTACTGATCGTAAGTTTCATGTCAGGGACTCTCCTTTATTCATCATCTCTAATCATTATAGCAATTTTGTCAGGTAGTAATATCATCCTCATTTTAAAGAAACCTGAGATTCAAAGAGACAAGATAACTTCACCACCACTCATGAGTGGCAGAATCAGGATTCAAATCCAGCTCTGTCTGGCTTCTAACACCCTACCATACCTTAAAAGGCACAAATGTCAAAGATGAGTCGTCTCTTAGTAAGGCATCAAACTCCATGGGCCACTACAGGGCAAGTCCTCAGACACATTGTTGCCCAGTCTGGCCTGTTGCATCTCTCAGGGTGGACACCTCCGTTTATGAAGAGGTTACTGGCAGGTACACTAGAGACATTTACTAGACAGTTGAGCTATGTTAAAAATAACAAGAAGGTATTTACTGCTAATCCTGTTAAGCTCCCTTGAGCTGCGTGCAAGCTGAGCAGGGGAGGGCATGTTAATTGGCCGGAGCTAAGGTTGCTGTTATAATCTCCCACATTTTCCCACCTAAACCAGGGCCTGGTGTCATTTTTTTTTTTCTGGCATTGATTGGTACAAAGCCGTAACTTTTTTTGTTGTTAGGATGAACAGTCATAAAACTGATGTGCTAGATGTCAACAAAGAGGCTCAGGTTGGCCCTGGAAATGTACCTGTATCATTAGCTGTGTTCTAGTCCAGAGACACAAGGTGCTCTCGATCAGGGTGGACACGTGGTCGATCGGGGTGGACGCGTGGTCGATCGGGGTGGACTCGTGGTATCAGAACTCAGGGGGTATGTTTTTGCCAGCCTCTGATTTACATGCAAGTCTACGGGCTCCTAGGGGCCTGCTGATGGGTCGGGGTAGGAGAGGCCATCCCCTGGCAGTAGACAGAATGATCTTTCTCGGGCAAGTAACAGCTCGTTTGGGTGTTCAGTCCTTCCAAGGGAGCACGTTTCTCTAGCTCCCTCACATGTATGCTCTAGTCTAGCCTTTCACAAACTTTTCACCACCAGAAACCCGTTTTATAATCTTTCCCCCAGAGGCCTCTTCTTTCGAAAGACTTTTAGCCACCAAGCTGTAGATTGGCTTTTTAAATTCTCTATAAATTAGATATGATCGGCAGAAAAGAGAATTCCAGCCAAAAGCAAAAGAATTTGGGATTTTACTCAACAGGTCTGGGCAAACTTATCTTGGGTAAAATATGAGTTTCCTCAGGCCTTTTCCCTGAAATGTGCAAAATAACATCATGGTCCCAGTCGCTACCTTCTTAAGATAAATTCCCAGCGTTCTGATGACCTGGTTTTGAAACCACTGGTCTAATTTACTCAACACGGTTCATTTAATTTTGTGGTTGACCTTGAGCAGGAATCACTCTTACCCACCATTCATATCTTTGGATCAAGCCAATCAACACATAAAATGAGATACCATATTTCTTCCATTCAGAGAAGCCCCAACAATTTTTTTTAATTGAAGTATTATTTATATGCAGCAAAATTCACACTTTTCAATGTGCAATTCTATGGGTTTTAACAAATGTTCACATTCATATAGCCGCCAATCAAGATATAGAACGTTCCAATGACCAAAACTGACCTGTGCCACCATGTAGTCATTCTTTTCGACTTCTGGCCCCTGGCAACCACTAGTCTATTCTTTGTCCCTAAAGGTTTCCTTTGTACAGAATGTCACATAACTAGAGCCATACAGATTGCAGCCTTTGTGTCTGACTCCTTTCGCTTAGAAAAATGCATCTGAAATTTATCTGTGCTGTGTGTATCCTTTGTTTTCCCCCTTTTATATTGATGAGTAGCATTCCCTTGCATGGATATACTGCAGTCATTTATCCACTCGCTAGTTGATGAACATTTGGGTTGTTCCACATTTGGTGATTTGGGATGAAATCACTGTAAATATTTGCGTACAGGTATCTATGTGAGAATAAGTTTCCATTTCTCTTGGATAATGTGAATTGTTCGGTCACATGACAAGTGTTTATTTAATTTTATATGCTAACGAAGTTTTCCAAAGCGGCTGTGCCATTTTGCATTACCGCCAGTAACATAATGAAGTTGTAGTTGCTCCCCGTCCTCACCAGGACTTAATATTGTTCTTTATTTTTTATTTAGCCATTCTAAATGGCATGTGGTGGTTTATATTTGAAATTCCCTAATAACGAATGATGCTGAGCATATTGACATGTGCTTATTTGCCATCTCTCTCTGTGCCTTGGTGAGCTGCCCATTTGAATATTTTGCCCATTTTTTAAAATTGGGTTGTTTGCTTTCTTACTGAGTGTTGAGAGTCATTTATATTCTGAATATAGTAAGTCCTTTGTCAGATATGTGTTTTGTAATAATGCCCTAGGCTACGGCTTGTCTTGTCATTTTCTTAGCAGTGTTTTCACAGAGCAGAAGGTTTTATTTTTATTTTAATGAAGCCTGATTTATTCATTATCTTTTATGGAGTGTGCTTTTGGTGTCATAGCTAAGAAATGTTTGTCTAACCTAGTGTCACAAAGATTTTTTCCCCCTATGTTTTCTTCTGGGACTTTTATAGTTTTAGGTTTTACATTTAAGTCTATAGTGCACTTGAGTTCATGTTTGTACAAGGTATGGAATATGGATCAAGGGTCAAGGTTTTTCTAAAAATATATATGAATACCCAATTGTTTCAATACAATTTGTTGGAAACTGTTCTTTCTCCATTGAATTACTTTTGTTTCTTTATCAAAAAAATCATTTGACCATATATGTGTGGGTCCACTTCTGGACTCCCTTCTTTGTTTCATTCAATGGTTCCACTTGGTCTTGATTACTGCATTTCCATAGTAAGTCTTGAAATATGATAAGATCTTGAAATAAGATCCCCCAACTTCATTTTTCTTTTTCAGAGTTGTTTTGACTATTCTAGGTACTTTGTTTTTCCATATAAATTTTAGAGGGAGTTTGTTGATTTCCATACAAACGTCTACTGGGATTTTGATTGGGATTAATTGAATCTATCAATTAATTTGGGAAAAATTGATATCTTAACAATGTTTAGTCCTCCAATATTGTTTAGGTTTTCTTTGATTTCTCTTGTTAGTGATTTTCAGTTTTCAGCATACAGGTCCTGTACATAATTATAAAATTTATGCCTAAGTATTTCATGGTTTTTGTTGCTTTAGTGCTATAAATGATACTGCCTTTTAAATTTAAAATTTTTAATACTCATTGCTAGCATATAGAAATACAATTGATTTTTGCATGTTAACTTTGTGTCCTCCAATCTTGCTAAACTTATTAGTTCTAATAGATTTCTTGGGATTTTCAATGTAGAAATTCATGCCATCTGCAAATCAAGATAGTTTTATATTTTCTTTTGCGATCTCTGTGTTTTATATCTTCTTGCTTTATTACATTGGCTAGGCTTTCTAGTACAATGTTTAATTGACCTTTATATGATAGACACTTTGATTTGAGGAAAGGCTTTGTTATTCCCACAAGATGATGATGGAATTACTGTATTCTGCTAAGGAACCTTGATTCTAAGAAAATAGCTGTTGACTTACAGCTCATTAATAGCAATATTTAACACCTATGGATCAACTGCTATCTCTTATACCTAGTACTCTGCAGTTTACATATATTATGTAATTTGATCCTTACAACAAACAGCCTTATGAGACAGATATTATTAAACCCACTTTTGAAATGAAGAAACTGAGGCTTACAGAATTTAAGAAACTTGCCCAAGATAACACAATTTATCCTTTTCAGATGGTAAATTCAAATCTATTACTTCATCTCTCCAAGTCCATGTTCTTCCCACTCCAGTGGAGTGACTACACTATACTTGCTTATGTTCCAGATGGTTTTCAGCAGATCTCAATCATGGATGCAGATAAGCGGCCTTTGGGGAGTTGTTAAAGATTATGGCTACCTGGGTCCTCCAACCAACTAAATCTAAATCTCTGGGCCAGGAATCTGGGCCTGGATTTTTTTTTTTAATGCCTTTTATTTTTTTAAATTTATTTATTTATTTTTTTAAAATATTTTATTGATTTTTTACAGAGAGGAAGGGAGAGAGACAGAGAGTTAGAAACATCGATGAGTGAGAAACATCGAACAGCGGCCTCCTGCACATCTCCCACAGGGGATGTGCCCGCAACCCAGGTACATGCCCTTGACCGGAATCGAACCTGGGACCCTTCAGTCCTCAGGCCGACGCTCTATCCACTGAGCCAAACCGGTTTCGGCTGGATATTTTTTTTAAAGCTCCCAGTTAATGCTGCGCCACAGTCAGGGCAGAGAACAGTGGACCTACCACTCCTACGGAGAGGGATCCTCCTGCCCGGATAGCACAATGATGGGAGGTGCCTGGTCTTTGGATTTGGAAGCAATGAGTAATGAATGCTTAGCAGGAGGCAACTGCTACGCCTGCTTTGGGCCTGGGAGGCTCAGGGCTATAAAAGGGAAAGCTCTCTCCTTCATTTATTAAATGCTAGTAAATCCAAGGAGTGTGTCATGGTATTTTAGCATCAACTTATCACACATGTTTGTGCTGGCTTACAGCTGAAATCTTGATGGAAAACAGGTGGGACTCCTCAGAGCCGCTGTGAAGGACTTAATGGGTTACAAAAGGATGCTAATGCAAACACTCGATGAGAGAAATGTTACCATTTCAGAGGCGATGGGGGACCTCTCCTTTCTCAGAGGGACTTGGCCTGCTGGGGCATCTTTTAAAGCAGAAAGCAAAGTCCTTTGCATCCTGTGGGAGCAAGAGTACCTCTAGCTTGTACTGCCTGGAGCAGCACCGTTCCTAAGAAATGAAACCTTCTCTCTACCAAGGCAGATGGAGTCTGAGGCCGAGTTCTTGGCAGGATGAAAGGGGTGCATTTTTCTGCCAGTGATGACTAAAGCTTTAGGATGCCTTTAGACATTTTCCCACTCGACATGCCATCCAATCTGGGTAACGTTACCGTGTTTGAAATGTCCCCATAACATAGACCACATTGTTGTTGTCATCATTACTTTAAACTTACTTTTTCCCTTGACAAGGGTAACATGTGCATCATGGAAAATTTAGAATATGCAGAACAGTAGCCAAGGTAAGGCTGGGGAGATTGTAGCAGAACTAGAGCCACACTAGGTCTTACAGCTTCATCACCTCATCTCATCCACAGGAGCCCCAAGGAGAAGGCCTGTTCCTGCTTCCAGATGAGAAGACTGAGGCTCATGGACACGCAGGGGTTTGCTCAGAGCTCCCACTGGAGGCAGGTGGCCCGGCCCCAAAGCCCATTCTCATCCCATGGCCCTCACAGCCATAGGACATTTTGGAATCTTTTCTTCCGCCCTTTCCTTAAAGCTAGCATTTTGATTTTTAATGGGACGTTTGGGTTCCATACTTTCAAACACATGAAAAATCCAGTTGTGCTCCCAGCTTTTTTTTTTTTTTTTGTCATGTAATGTAATCATAGAAACAGTTTTCCAGGTAGTTCTAGCCTTTGAGCATACACTTGGCGGACGGCACACTATTCGAACACCAGCCTTTGAGGGAGTTCCTCCCAGATGAAGAGTTTGTCTTGGCACAGATTTGGCTATTGATGAAACTCAGGTCAAAGAGCACATCACCCTTGCAGGAGGAAGTGGGGTGCTGTGGGAATGAAGGCCGATGCCAGAGCCAACAGGAAGTAAAGAACTGGGTTTCCCCGCCACTCAGACTGGTTACAGCTCAAGTCGTTTTTCGGTTTGTTGTTGTTGTTTTTAGAAAACCACCATCCTGATCAGCCATAAGAAAGGAAGCTTTTAAAAAATAAGGACTTTTTTAAAGAGACAGGATGACATGGGAAATAAAACGATCTTTCCACCGTTGTATGTGAACCCAGGGAGAAGAAGCGGAGGGTCTGTGCTGGCTTCTTGGAGAGAGTGCCTGGCAAAGCCCCCGACCCCGCTCAGCAGGCCAAGGAGGCTGAGGCTGTGGGAAGCAGAACAAACACTCGGGACAGATAGAAACAGGCCCCAGGGACACGGGCGGGGCTGCGGGGGGAGGCAGGCCTGGACTTCTGGCCAAAAGGACAAGAACAGACACCGCATTTGTCTTAGAATCCTAGGCAGTTGTGAAAACTCCCAGGCCAAGATAGTAGTCATCTTGGTGGATTGGCAAACCTCTCTTATAACTCCTGCTTCAGGTTCAGTGAACAGAACCCACATCTACACCTTCCTGGCTAAAGTCTTGCCTTGGCTTTCTTTTGTCATAATAGAGTCACTGACCCACACCGGAGTCTGCGGGCCGGGGGGAGGAGGGGGCTGCCTGGGAACCACAAACACGGACATTCACACGGTAAACATTTCTCGAGGCAAACTGCATCCCTCTACTTTCTTCTAACTTAAGGGCTTCGCTAATGAACTACCACGGCGTCCAGTCCGAACCCTCCACCACACGTCCTGGGTTTTCTCCCTTTCATATCTCGACCCCGTGCTTTTTGGCTGGAGTATAAAGGGAAGGGAAATCTGAAATGTTTTCTTGGACTCTCAGAGCCCTGATTCCTACAGAGGAGAATTAAAAACAAACCACTCTCGGACTCTGAGCAGACGCGGCCGCAGCATCTCTGCTTAGAAATCTGCAGGTGAAGGACGGAGCGAGTGTCTGTTTCTCATTAGAATTCTTGGCACCGCTTTCTGGGTGCATCTGGAAAAGCAGGGAGCAGGCCTGTCGGTGAGGGCTGTTTAATACGCTCCTTCTCCCATCACAGGTCTGTTGGCTTTTCCTCCCCAAGGTCATCTGGGACCAGGTTTCCCAATCCCTCTGTTTCCCCCACATGTGTCTGAGCATAATCTGAGTCTATTGCGTATGAAGTGGAGACTCCAAATAAGGAAAACCCATTTCACTCTCATTTTTCTAAATGTCAACTGCAGTTCTCCCACAGACGATCTCACTCGCACAGACGCAGCGAATTTCCAGGACAAGAGTCAGTTGAGGATCCCTTGTCTTTATTTGTGTAGAATGAGGGTTCTCAGGGCGCTGTGTTAGCCAGTGCTCTCATCTCCGCATCACAGCATTTGCTTGAAGAAGCAGATCTCCAATTTACACAAAAACAACACAAACAAACAAAAGACAAAACAAAGCAAACAACAGAAAACACCCCTGAGGCTCAGAGAGGGCAGGTGACTCACACAAAGTTTCACAGCCCGTGGGAGCCAGAGCTGAGGGTACAAAGCAGCCTGTGTATTTTTTCTTTATGGCACTTAGCACAAATTTTAATCATAGTTTTGTTATGATTATTTGCTTAATATTTTCCTCGCCAGTGAGACTGTAAGCCCCACCACTCAGCACAGTGCCTAGGAATGATGGGCGTGCACACATACACACACACACACATCACACACACACACACACACACACACACACATACACACAATGTTTGTGAAATAAATGAACAAATGAATGAAAAATTGCCCAACAGAGCTTTCCAAATCCCTTGGTGAGCTAGCCAATGAGGGATTTCCCAAGGAAATTTCTGGAGATTCTCACTGATGCTGTGCGAAACCCTTTTGCTAAATTTGGAGAAAGGTCCTAAAAGGTTAAAGGCTTGGAGACTGTAAATAGTGCAGGGTTTCTGCTTGTTTCCAGCCTAGGGAGCATAAGGGACAACGAAACCGGGGCGTCTATAGAAGTCAGCTCAGGTGCCAGGGACGTTTGCAGCTCCCTGTCCCATCTGTGTGTTCTGGGGCGCATCGCTGCCTCATAGGTGGGTGGTTGAGGGCCTGATTCAGTCTGAAAAAAGCTCATTTTCCGCAGGCTTGCTCACCAGTCCTGTGGCTTGGGGGAGCTCTGGCACTGAGCTGGCCAGCATCAAAGGGCAGTCATGCCCATCATCGGGCTCAGTGAGGAGACAGAGGCCTGGGGAAGGGAAGAGCTGGAACCAGAACTGGGGACATCCAAACCTTTGATGTCTTCTCTGCCACCACGCAGAGGCTGTGCTTAGCACTTGGCATGTGCTCAGTGCTGTCTACACTGGATTCCAAAAGGGAAACAAAGTCTTGAAAATCAAATACACAAAAGATTAAACATACAAAATACCTATAAGTTATAGTCCCATCTTCCAGGAACTTACAGTTTCATGGGAAAGTGAAACTAAATTGATAATGAATAAACTTGCAAGTTTAGGCCATTACACACTGCATTCTATATAGAAAATAATCTAAGCACTAAGAAGTCTAAGGGGAAACTTGGCAATTCTGCACTCTACCTTGAGTGCAACTACGGCCCAGGGAGAAATTTCTGAAGGTCGGGATGTCCTCAGGGGTGCAATGCAGTAGCCCAGGCTCTGCTGTGTCCTAGGTCTGTGACCTTGACAGGTCATTGGGCCTCCCTCAGACTTATCTCCTCTTCTTCAAAACAAAGTGAGAAGATAATAAAGATACTCCCCTCACAGGGTTGTTGTGAGAATTACATCATGTGATGGTTTTCAGGCCTAAGTTGACACACAATAAATATTATTATTATTATTGTTGTTGTTATTAAAAATAAAGCTATATGGACCTAGAGTGGGTTAGCTCAGAAAGGCAGTGTGTACCCAATCACCAATGGTGTTCAAACTCTGGCTCGAAATTAGAAAAGGAATTCAATTTTAGAAGGGAGTAGATCATAGAACTAGGTGACATTGAGAAACCTTCCCAGACTGATCCCAAGGTTAATTTCCAGGACTTTAGCTGACCGTTGAAAATGACTAGGTGTGAGCCGAGTGGGAAGAGGGGAAGGGGGCATCTTAGAAGATGGGAACAGCAGGAGCAGAGGGTTGAGGAGGCGCTGAGCTTGAAGGGACCGTTCTGATGTCCAGCAAGCATTCTCCCCAGGTTCACTGAGCTGTCTGTGGAGGAGTTCTTTACTTACAGCTTCCAGCGTGCGCCCAGGGCTTGCCGGAGCTCTGAGGTCTTCTGCTTATGAGTATCTGAGCTTCAGGAACTATTGAGGGAAAGGCGTTTGTGATACGACTTTTCAGGTGAGTGGGTTTCACCATGATGGTCCACTCCTGCTCATCGGGGCAGCTTTCCAGGGGCCTCACTGATTGCTGTATGATCAGCCTATGGATTTAACCGAATTAACTTGTCAAGCCTCTGCAGGAATCCCGCACAATTCCTAGTCTCCCAGCCGCCAACCTTTTGGGGCCTTTCTCAATATTTAGCAGAATGATCTCACACAGCAAACCTTCAGATGGGGCAGTGCTGTTGGAGATGCGGGTGATGAAGGAAAGGCATTTCACCAGGAAGAGTCTGCTTTGACATTCACGTGAGTTTAGCAAGTGTAGTAGACATCGTAAAAGAAAAGTCTGCTATGACATTCAGTTATCCCAAGACCTGGACAATTAATGATGTACAGCTCGTATCAGCAAAGTCCCCAGGGGAACATAATGGCTCTGCATTACCCAGAAATGGGGACTCCTGAGTTCTGGCCCAGGGGCCTGGGAGAATGCGCTCTGGGCATCTGTCAGAGGCTGTGATGCTTCCCTAATCTGCAAAATAGCACTTAAAACACCGGACCCCTCCGCAGGACTGCACCAAAAAGGCTAATTGGAAACAACTTCTGATATTTCATACTCTATCATTGCAGTTACAACCAGCTGCTTTCTCTATGGTTCATGCAGGGTTGGCAGCTGGGAGGCTATGCGGATGGGAAGATTGCTCCCAGGGGCCCCAGATGGGCCCTCCGTGGAAGGCAGTTCTCTCACAGGCCACAGAGGAGAGTGCATTTTGGGATCCCCGCTCCTCACCTTTCTGGATGGCAGGGGACCCCCTGAGTAAGAAGGAAAACCACGTGCTCCCAGAAAGACGCCGTGCCTCTTTCCTAGCGGTTAGTGACGGTCTCTGCTGTGCTGGGCCTTGTCTTTTGAAGGCACTACCAGAGGCAATCAGTCTGCGGCTGCTTCCCAGGGGAAGCCAGACTGAAGCTCATGACGTCCTCTCTGCTCATGGTGGGCCCGTTCTTCATAGAAATGTGTGTCCTGCACCGAGTGCGAGCCCAGGCTCAGCTTTCCCCAGTGATTTGTCTTGTTCATCACAGAGTCCCCAGTACGAAGCACAGTCAGTGCTGAGTCCAAAGTAAGCACTCAAGAAGCCTGTGGGGGAGGGTGGATGCCCCGTGCTGTGTGCAGGTTAGTGCATGGCTGCCAAGGTGCAATGGCATTGCAGGTACCTGGGAGAGGGGAGAGGTCGGGGTGGGTTATGTTGGGGGTGTTTTAGGAGTTGGGGGGTCCCCCAGTGAAGCAGATTTGCTCAGATACAGGTGCAGGAGAAGGGTTGGTGAGGGCCCTGAGAGCACCTGTCCTCTCCCACAAGTCTTCCTCATCCATGAGCCAAACCTCCCTTCCTGTCATTAATCTGTGACTGCATAATTTCCTCACTTCTTAAAGGGGCAGCAGAATATTCCCTTCCAACCCCGAAGGATGTTGTGGAGATAAATGGCAAGGACAAGGTGCTGTGTCAATGCCGGCTTCATGCTGATGACAGAAGCAACCCCTCTGAGAGCTAGTGCCTGGGAGCTGCCCAGCATCCTCAGCATCTCAGTCGGCTCAGGCTGACATATATGTATGTAATTTCTACAACAAAACCACTTATGGACCATTTTGATCAATGACCTTTTAAAAACTTGTTTGCTGTGGTATCTTATATTCCACGCTCAAATTTGTGAAGCCTTGCCACAGGAATAATTAGTACATTTCTATTATTTTCTTTGCTTCCTTTTTAACAAATTCTGTCAAGTGAGCTCCTAATGATCAACATAATTTGATGAACAGAATAGATCAGAGACAAATGGCAGGGGAGGGAGCGGGCAGTTAGAGAGCAACCAAAGGACTTGTATTCATGCATATTAGCATAACCAATGGACACAGACACTGGGGTGGTGGGGGCTTGCCTGGGGTGGGAATGGGAGGTGATGGGGGGAGGGTCAAGCAGGGAAATAGGAGACATATGTAAAACTTTAAACAATCCTATCTAATAAAGAGGTGAATATGCTAATTGACCCTCACACCATCACAAAGATGGTGGCACCCACAGTCAATAAGAGTGAATATGCTAATTGACTGTCCCGCCCTCAAAGATGGCAGTGCCTACACCCAATAAGGAGGGACTATGCTAACTGACTGCCACGCTCTCAAAGATGGCGGCACCCACAGCCACAAGATGGCCTGCAGGGGAGGGCAGTTGGGGGCGATCGGGCCGGCAAGGGAGTAATTAGGAGTTGATCAGGCTGGCAGGGGAGTGATTAGGGGGTGATCAGGCTGGCAGGCAGAAGCAGTTAGGGGCAATCAGGCAGGCAGGCAGGCAAGCTGTTGGGAACCAGCAGTCCCAGATTGTGAGAGGGATGTCAGACTGGATCGGGCCTAAACCGGTAGTTGGACATCCCCCAAGGGGTCCCAGATTGAAGAGGGCGCAGGCTGGGCTGAGGGACACTCCCCCCAGTGCACGAATTTTGTGGACAGGGCCTCTAGTAAATTATAAAAAAAGACAATTATTGAGAGAACACGCTGTCATACAAGCTTGTCTAAAGCCACACTTTTCTGAAGGATAATTTTGGGAAGTGGAACATCAGCAGTACCTTTATGAAAGGTGACTCTCTAAGTGGAGGATGGATGCTGGAACTGCTGGGCACTATGAAGGTCTTTCAGAGGCAGCTCCCACCAAGGAGCCTCGCTTCTCGGCTGATACATATCCTTTCACTGCTGAACTCCAGGGCTCAGTCTCTAGCCCATCCAATGGTGCATATGTTTGTATTTTATAGCAGCAGAGACCAACCTAGACCAGAGAATCTCTCTTTCTCGCATAGTATTAGACTTTGAAAAACTGTATATAAATCAATTTCCAAAGTTCTAGACACAGAGACATCTCTGTCTTGGTGTACCATAGCTGCTTGTGGAATTTTCACTTAGTCTTGGAAAGGAAAGCTCTTTTAATGGGAAGGTTTATGGGTAGAACAACATCACCTACAATGTACTTTTATGAAGTATCTCCTTCAATTGATTATTGGTTGTGTGGCAAGCATTATATGAAGGACTTTAAATGTATTGTCTCATTTATTTTCTTTTTCTAGCTTTTTGTGCCAAAATGGTAATTCATTTATTTTCTATCTTATTTTTCCAATAAGATATTTTAATGTTAAAAATTTTTGTTATGTAGTTCTTTCATAGTTGTTCAAGTCTAAATATTTGGTAATTTTTATTGACTTTATCTTAAATCCACAATACATTTAAGGGTATGTTTGTTTCCAATGTAATCACATTGTGGTTAGAAAAGACGGTTTGTCTACTATACATTATTTAAAATGTGTTGAGACTTGTTTTGCTAAAGTCGTCAATGTGTGCTTAAAAAGGATGTGCATTTTCTATTTAAATGCAGGCTTCCATGTACCTACACTGAACCAGTTTTCCTCAATTAGCTCTTCATCTCTTACATATCTTTCCTCTCTTTTTGTCTGTTTGACGGATCGGGTCCTGATAAAAGTATGTTACAAATATTCTACTGTATGAATTAATCAATTTCTCTTTATAATTAGTCATGTTAAGTGCATACAAATTCAAGATTGTTATATATTCTTGATTAGATGTTGCTTTTATGATTATTCATTATCCTTGTTTATTCCTGATAATGCTTTGGTCTTAAATTTTATTTGGTTTCATATAAATATTGCTAGACATGTACCAGGGTATCAGTCTCCTAGGGCTGCCATAACAAGTTAGCACAAACTGGGTGGCTTAAACCCACAGAAATTTATTCTTTCGCAGTTTTGCAGGCTAAATGTCAGAAATCAAGGTGTTGGCAGGGCTGCCCTTCCTCCACGTCCTCTAGGGAAGGGTCCCTCCTTGCCTCTGCCTGCTTCTGTAGCCTGGGCATACCTTGGCTCCCGGGAGTATAACTCCAATCTCCGCCTCCACCGCCACATGGCCGTCTTCCTATATGTCTGTGTGACTCCTCTTCTTATAAGGGTAATAGTCATATTGGATTAAGGGCCCACGCTATTCCAGGATGACCTCATCTTAACTAATTACATTTGCAATGACTCTATTTCCAAATAAGGCCACCTTCTGAGGTACAGGGGTTAGGACTTCAACGTATCTTTTTGGAGGACAAAATTCAGCCCATAACAATATATTTATTTTAGGATGGATATATTTTTTCTAACTTTTTATTTTCCATCTTTCTTTGTGGTGTTGCTTTAGATGTATCTAATAAACTTAGTTCATTTGTTTTATCTAACTTGGTAGTCTTTTAATAGGTAGTCTGTCTACATTTATTATAATGACAAATATATTTAACTTCATTTGTTCATAGTTTGTTTCCTATTTATCAGCCCTTTTCTTTGCTTTTTTTTTGGTTTGTTTTTTTCCTTTTCTTCTTTTCTCCTAGGCTAAGCTGCCTTAGTCTGGATTCCCCTCAAAAGCAGAATCTAAGATAAAATCTTGCCTGCAAGTTGTTTATTTTAGGAAATGATGCCAGGCATCGGGATAGAGGAGGGGGCAGGAAGAATGACACAGGGAAAACAGGAGAGCTGATCTCCACCACAGGCAAATAGGTTTCCGTTCCATGAGGGAGCCTGGGAGGAGGTATGTAGAATACATTCCAGCCTTGTTCACAGAGATGTTCATTTGTTTTTTGAATGCAGCTATGTTATTTTAATTTTCTCTTTCTATATCACATGTCATTGTTATGCTTTGGAGGAGAGGGAATTCTTCATGGTATGAACCTACACTACCGTCTCAGTTGTCATTTGACTTTCACAGACTCCCGTGAGGCACATTATCATCTCCACTTTAGAAATGAAGAAAATGAGGCTCAGAGAAGTGTAGTAACTTGCCTGAAGTCACACAGCTAAAAAACCAATGGAGCCACAGCTCAAATTCTGGTCTCTTTGATTTCAAAGCCACTCCTCTTCATCATAAGCTCAATGCCTCACGTGGTGCCGGTGTGAGCTGCGGCTAGCCCAGGTTTACCGAGTTTCCGTGTCAACTCATATCTCAATCTCGTCCTCAAATGGGGTTCAGTTTTTCCATGAAAAGGAACAACAAGACCAAACTACTAAATGGTCTCTGTGTGAGTTTGAAGCCATCTCTGCCCAAACAGGAATATTCTAATCTAGAGACTCTGAAAATTACAGAAGCCAAGAGATTTCAGAACCTTTATTCAAAGGAGGATTTTGTTACTGTTTTTGTTTGTTTGTTTTTGTTGTTGTTGTTTTGCTTTGGGCCCACAGCTCTATCTGCTTCCAAAAGAGTATGGATTACTAAGTAAATTGGAAAATGATTGACTAAGTCAGGGGCTGCTGTGCCTGAGAAACTAACCATGACTGCTTCTCCCTGCAGGCTAACAGGAAAGGAATGTGAGGTATTTTCCCCTCTTCTCCAGGGGCCGTGTGTCTTACAGGGCTGAGCTGCTCTTGCCCCAGGGGCAGGTTAGAAGCTGTTCTTAGATTTTCGGGCTTGACCATCGGAAAACACATATAGCATATCAGATATTTACATTACGATTCATAACAGTAGCAAAATTACAGTTATGAAGTAGCAACGAAAATAATTGTATGGTTGGGGGTCACCACAACATGAGGAACCGTATTAAAGGGTCGCGGCATTAGGAAGGTTGAGAACCACTGGGAGGCTTAACGCTAATTGTTAGGCATGGAGAGAGCCAGGAGAGTCTGGGAAGGGGCCCTGGGACCAGAGGTTATTAAGGGCTAGTCAGACCCCTGCGCCTTTGGGCTTCCACCAGGCTCCCTGGAGGTGGCAGGGCCTTTGGGGAGTGACTAAGACGGGGAGGGAGATGTCCAGGAGTGGAAAGCTTGCCCTGTGGCCTTGGATTGGGAGAAAATGCACTGAGCAGCAGCAACTGGACAATTGGCAACTTAGCAGTGACCATTACTGACCTGCTGCCGTCCCCAAGGTTCTAGAATCCGGAAAGCCCAGAGTTCTGCATGGAAAGGGAGTGTTGGGGGGGGCGGGGGGAGGCTGAAAAGTGGCTGGGGTTGAATTTTCTGAGGTCCTGGTGCGGGAGGGGGGGGGGGGCGGGGGGAGCAGCTAAGTATGATTTAATTTTATTTAGAAAATGCATGAACTGTGTCATGGAACACATTCCCAAGTGTCGTGGAACAATTTATATCTAAACAATGACCAAATCCTGAAGGGAATTTTTCTAACATATTTGGTGAAACCATTTTTTTTAATCCTTTGGAAATGGTTGATTAATAACTGACAGGATATAACTATTCCAAACCCTTCTGGTAAAAAAAATCCTCTCTCCTGGTAATTTAAAGTCCAAATTACCTCCAGATGAGGCTTTAAAAACACCCTGCGATTAAATCCACACCAAGTGGAGTTTCTGTGGGAAAATTCACTGATTCTGAGGATGCCCTGGGCTGTTCGACTTGGAGCCTCAGAGCCCTCCATCTGCCTGGCTCAGCCTCCAGCGGGGACTGGGTGCTGGCCCAGAGCTGCACCATCAACTCTAAGTGCCTAAGGAGACAGGACCTAGAGAATTCCTCTGGAACCGCACACCCTTTCCTCACCTGCCTTTTTAGACCAGAGAGGCAGACCGCAGCGGGGGAGGCACTGGGCAGGAGGTAGGGCCCAGGGTTGGGAGGCAGACAGCCAGTGCTTGTGTCTGTGCATGTGTGTGTGTGTGTGTGTGTGCATATGTGTATGGGTGATGAGTGTCAGACAGGCTGTATGTGTCTCCGTGTGTCTTCTTTCTTTAATCCCGCGCCCCCCGAGGATTTTCCATTAATTATTAGAGTGGCAGGGAGGAGGAGGGGGGGGGGGGGAGAAAGTGAGAGAGAAGAGAGAAACATTGATGTAAAAGAGACACTTTGATTGGTTGCCTCCTGCACGTACCTACCCTGACCAGTACCAGGGATTGAACCTGCAACCCAGGCACAGGCCCTTGACCTGGAATCAAACCCTTGACCCTTCCGTGGGTCGGCCGATGCTCTAACCACTGAGCAAAGGCTCTCTGTGTGTCTTTATAAGTGTCTCTATGTCTGTCTGTTTCTGTGTCTGTCTGTCTGTGTATGTCTGTGTGTGGATCTACATGTCTTTGTGTGAATTCCTGTGTCTGTGCATTTTTCTGTGTCTGTGTGTCTGTGTGTCTGCATGTCTGTGTTTGTGTATCCATGGTGGGAACAGGGGTCGGAAATGCATTGAGTCAGGTGCTGGCTTTATAAGAGAAGGCAGGTCACAGCACAGGTGGCCCAGCTTCTCAGACCAGAAGCCCCCAGGGAAGTAGGCTACCCCCCATCTCCCCGACGCAGCCCCCTGTGCCTGTGGCCGGGATCCAGAAAGGACAGGAAACTTCTGTTTGGCTGAGAGGGATGAGGAAAAGGAGCAGAGAGGAGGGTGAGTGGTGAGACCAGCACCCTCAGCACGAGCTTGGGGGAGCTGAGGAGCCGTGGGGAGCCCTAAATTGACCCTAAAGTTCTTCAAGTACAGCAGCTCCATTTCCAGCGGGGCAGTTGCAGGGTTCTGCAGGTCCCCTACACACACGGTGTGCACATGCGCCAACGCCAGGCATTCCCCCCTCCCTTCCCCCCCCCACACACAGTTTTCTAACTCCTTCCCGGGTCCTGCTGTGTGGGATCGCGCCAGGGATGTGGGAGTGATCACCTTGATTTCCCACCTGCTTTGGTTAGTCACTCCGCTGAGCCTATCCATGTGCGGTTTCACTGGATGAGCTTGTTATCCCTGTTTTACAGATGGGGAAACTGAGGCCCAGAGAGGGGAAGTGGCTTGTTCAAGATAGCCGGCGGATGAGTGTCTGAGCTGAGGTAGTCCCATGTGTGTGCTGAAGGCCAAAGTCGGCGTCTTACCAACAGTCCTCTGCCCTTGGGTTGCCCACTCTGTCCATTTAGAAGCACTTTATGTAGGACACAGCCCGGACAGCAAGGGTTTGCACAGCAGGGTAGTCTCTGTTTATGATACACACAGGCCAACAACAAAACTGAGGGCCGCATCAAGTTAGGCTTTCTCTTATACACCTCTTCTCTTTCTGGGGAGGAAAAGGCGTATCCAATTAGCAAGAGCTAGTGAGCGAAGAGCACTGAGCTTGGGGACCAGGCAGCCTGGAATTTACGTCTCCGTGGATTAGCTCGGTGACCCTGGGTGAGTCTCAGCCTCTGTCAGCTTCAGCTTCTTCATCTGAAAATTGGACTTTTTCAGTGGCATTCACCTCATTGGCTATTGTGTGGATTCGATGCAATGCCTAGGCATGCACAGCATTTGGCACCCAATGGTCATCATTGGAAGTTATAATCATCTATCTATCCTATATAATAAAAGCCTAATATGCTAATCGACTGAACAGTGGAATGCCCGGTCACTATGATACGCTCTGACCACCAGGGGCAAGACACTCAATGCAGGAGCTGCCTGCGGGCCCCAGGCTGGCCAAGGCAGGTGCCAGTGGGGTCCCACCGATCACCCTACCGATTGCCCCACAGATTGGCCCTGATTGCCAGCCAGGCCTAGGGACCCTACCCATGTATATACTATACATATACTAGAGGCCCGGTGCACGAAATTCGTGTATGGGGGGGGCGGTCCCTCAGCCTGGCCTGTGCCCTCTCGCAGTCCGGGACCCCTCACTCCTTACCACCTGCCTGCTCACTGCTCCTTACCACTTGGCCCACTGCTCCTTAGCGTTGCCGCTGCTGCGAAGGCAGGAGAAGCTCCCGCCACCACTGCTGCGCTCGCCAGCCATGAACTGGGCTTCTGGCTAAGCAGTGCTCCCCCTGTGGGAGTGTACTGACCACCAGGGGGCAGCTCCTGCATTGATCATCTGCCCCCTAGTGGTCAGTGCACATCATAGTGACCTGTGTGTTCGGTTGATTTGCATATTATTATATAGGAAGGCTAATATGCAAAGTGTCCCCTAGGGCCGTGGTCGGCAAACTGTGGCTCGCAAGCCACATGCGGCTCTTTGGCCCCTTGAGTGTGGGTCTTCCACAAAATACCGCCACACTCAAGGGGCCAAAGAGCCGCATGTGGCTCGTGAGCTGCGGTTTGCTGAGCCGCAAGTTTGCCAACCACTGCCCTAGGGAGTTCAACTGGGAGAACCGGAGTTTGATCACTCGCTATGATGTGCACTGACCACCAGGGGGCAGGGCGGAACATGGCGGGCAACCAGTGGCAGGGGCAGGGTCCTAAGGGAGCAAGAGAAGGAGGAGGCAGGGAGGTGGGGAACCGTGTGATGGCAGCGCCCGGGCTGCGAGGAAGGAGGAGGCAGGGAGGCAGGGAGGCAGGGAGGCAGGGAGGTGGGGAACCTGATGGGCCCTGATCGCTGGCCAGGCCTAGGGACCCTACCTGTGCACAAATTTCATGCACTGGGCCTCTCGTTCATAACAATATTGGTGGTAGCTGCAGAAAACCAACCAAAGCACCCAGATGATCACAAAAAGCAGGTGGACTCAGTCCCATGTAGCAACAAAGATGTAACATCTGTGTTGTTGCCAAAAGTCTGGAGAGGTGCCAGAACCAGAGACACAGAGGTGGTGAGCAGCAGCTGGCTGGCTGGGAAGAGGGAGGGGACAGGCATCAGAGACCCCTAACCTCGAGGCAGAAAGGTCTGTGGATTGACTCAGATGGATGTCTCTAACCTCCACCTCTTCTGTTCTTGGAGTGTTAATGGGGCACACAGAGTACTGGGCATTGCCATAGATAGGACAAGTGTGATCCAAAAGAAGGGCTGGAAGCCAAGCCTGGGAGGGAAAGCAAAGGAAGGGGCAGCCTGGCACCAGGTGCCAGAGCATATGTCTGCTGTTTGTCCCCAGCACCTGTCAGCTGGGAATTCTGCACGTCATCATGCAATGGGGTGTGATCAGCCCAGAGTGAAGACCCTGTCATAGAACAGCCGGGGGGGCTGTCAATACCAGCGTGCCTCAAGGGGAATGCTTTTAATGGTTTTATTGTCTTGATTAACAAAAGAGGTCATAAACATTATTTTAAAAGTATATTAAAACAATGCAGAAAAAATATGAAAGTAAAATATTATTGGATTTTTCAGGATATATATATATATATATATATATACATTATATACACATACATATACATATAAACTTTTTATTATGGAAATTTTCAAACATCATGACTAGGACAGTGAACCCCCATGTACTGTGTGTGTCAGAGTCCCAGTTAAAGCAACATGGCATTTAACATCTTTCCAATATGTTAATGAGCTCCTGAAACTCCATAATGCAAATGTGGGAAGTCTCCTGATTTCCAAGCACCTAAAATTACTCCCCATCTCATTACTCCCCATCTGCCTTGATCATCTATCTGAATGAAGAAAAAGATGTTAATTAACTTGCTCCAAATCATGCAGAAATCTCAACTAGTGCCTGAAACATGAGGTAGTCCATAAGAGTTGAAAAAATAGTAATAATCTATATATATATAAAAGACTAATATGCTAAGTGTCCCCCCCACCATCCAACCAGTCGCTATGATGCGCACTTACCACTAGGGGGCAAATGCTCCATGCAGGAGCTGCCAAACTGCAGTGACTTGGCAGCGGCAGTTCTCAGGTGACACACCCCAAAACCAGAGAGGAGAGAGCTCAATTCCTTGTGGGACTGCGTGATTCCACCTTGGGCCATGGGTTATGTTGTTGCTGGGGCACTGTCGGCCCCAAATCTGGTTTACTGCACACTTGTGTTTGCGTTCCACATCCTGTATGACAGCAAATTTGCAGAGTGCCCTCTCACACTCCGGGACCCCTCGGGGGATGTCGGTGAGCCAGTTTTGCCCCAATCTCCGCAGGCCAGGCGAGGGACCCCACCTCTAGAGGGACCCCACTCATTCCACAGACACCAGGGAGGGATCTCGGGAGGTTGGCTCTAGGACGTGTCTGGCCCTTCTCGCGCAGTCCCGCCCCGCCAGCCATCTTCTAATTAATTCCCTTTCAATGTGCATGAATCCATGTACCAGGTCACTAGTAGCAAGAAATAAGAGCTAATGTTTATTGAGCACTTACATGACTAGCCACTCTTCCAGCTATTGTACCTGTGCTAGCCCACTGAGTTCTCACACCAGACCTGCAGCATGTACCCTATCTTCATCCCTGTTTTACAAGACAGGCAATTCAACACAAAGTGCCTAAGCTATTTACCAACATCACACAGTTATTTAGAAGCAGAGCAAGGATTTAGACCCAAGCATCCTGACTCCAAGCCTGTTTTCTTTTTTTTTTTCTTTTTTTAATATATTTTATTGATTTTTTACAGAGAGGAAGGGAGAGGGACAGAGAGTCAGAAACATCGATGAGAGAGAAACATCGATCAGCTGCCTCCTGCACACCCCCTACTGGGGATGTGCCCGCAACCAAGGTACATGCCCTTGACCGGAATCAAACCTGGGACCCTTCAGTCCGCAGGCCGACGCTCTATTCACTGAGCCAAACCAGTTTCGGCCAAGCCTGTTTTCTTAACTAGCACACCAGAGGGATCAAGAATCAGGTGACTCATCAAACAAAGCCTGACCTGGGCATAAAGATTCCTGCTGGGAAAGGTGAGGGTGGAAAGGAAACTCACTCAGATTGAGCACCGCTGTGGGACCAGGCCCTGTGCTAAGTGCTTCCCTGTGATGCCCAAACAAACCCCTACCACATGGCTTGCAGACCTCCCTGGGAGAGTGCTGGGGTCCAACCCCAGCAGGTCCAGGGGTCCCCAAAGGTGTGGACGGAGTCGGAGATGAAGGAAGGACTTGGAGGCTGCGTTCAGATGATCATCATGGCAAGGTTCTCCCTCCAGGATCTCCTGCCAAGTTCTGGTTAGGATCTCCAGCCAAGTTCTGGCTAGGATCCCCAGCCAAGTCCTGTCTCTAGGTTCTGTCTAGGATCTGTGTTCTGTTGTCTTGTTACATCTGTATTTATACCAGTTGATTTTAATCCTATCAACTTCTATTCCAAAGGTTAGGGTTTTTCTTATCTCCATTCCAGGGAGTAAAGATTATATAGCTTAAGCGTGATTGTTTGTAGTTAAAGTGATTAACTACCCGCCTGGTACTTAGTTAAGGGGTTTCATCTCCTCCCTAACCTCAGGGGAAAATCCCTACCTGGGGAAACAACCTTTCTCGGAGAGGTGACCTTGGTTAAAACACATAGCGCTAAGGGGAGCAAACATATTAAGAACAGTATGCTATATACGCCAGGTCCCTTGAAACATAGGCTGGGCAGACGTTTCTTCTCTGCAGCGACTGTGTCAAGCAGCAAGGATGGACCGGCTCCCGGCAGGAGAGAGCATCGGCATTCTTCCTGAATGCTTCCATCCTGGCTTCCTCGGTGCCAGTCCTTGAGTGGGGTTTTGTGTTTTAAAAAAAAGAAATACCTTATGTATAAATATGCATAGAAAAAAGTCAGAAAAAATACCCACCAAATATAAACAAGTGCCCATCCTCACCCCCAGAGTGGGAGAGGGGTCAGGGAGATTATAGGGACTTTATGCTCAATTTTCTTATTTGTCTACAAAGAATTATTTGCTTTACAGAGAGTAGAGGAAGGGAAAAGGGAGGAAGAAGAAAAAAGAAAGGAAGAAATGATTCTCTCAAGTGGCCTCCAGCAGTTTGGGGCTGCGTTGGGGACGAGGCCAGCAGGTGGAAAGGGCGGGAGCTATCTGACCATGTGACATAGGTGGCCTCAGGGACAGTGGGGACCAGTGTAGGTTAGGCCCAGACTGGCTTTAAAGGTCATGGTGTGAGGCTCTCCCCCATCCTCACAGGACCCTGGAGCACTCTGAGGACACAACCAGTCAGCTTCTGTGAAAACAGGCATTGCCCCCCAGCTCTGGGTCCTGAGGGGCCTGGGGTGACAGGACTCAGCGTATTCCGACACCTCCAGGCCCACACTCCTGGCAGGTCCTCCCAGGGTTGGGCTGTTTGTCCTCAAACGCTGCATCTTTGGGATTAAAAATAACCCTCCGCTGGGCTTGGCTGCACTCCCCCTGCCCTGGGGCAGAGATGGGCCCTGAGCCCAGGTGACCGTGACCAGTTTCAGCCTGGACAGCACTTTTACCCACCACAGTCCCCTGCCCAGCTCGCCCCCCTCCATTGTGAGCCCTTAATTAAAGGGCGAGGGGAGAAAAAGAATTGGCCGAGTCTACCAGGTAGGAGTTACAAAGCCTCACTGGAACAGCAACGCCAATGCCACTAAAATAGCAACAGAGTGCTCTTAAGAGAAAGTGACAGGCCCTTTATCGACTATTAAGCGCCCTGTAAATGCAAGCTCTGCAGCAGCATGAGGTAGGCTTTGGAGGGTGCCCAAGGCCTGGCTTGCCCCCAACTATCTATACAAGTTCAAAATCCCACCATTAGAATCATCCCTTTTAGACTGAAACGTTGTGCCCCCGAAGTCCCTGTTAAACCGCCTGGGAGGGTTGGTGCTGGTGATTATAAATAAAACTTTCTTCGGTTGGTAAGATCGTTGCAAACACAGGGCCTCCCTTCCATTCTGGCCCTTCTTCCTGTGGCGAAGGACCCGCACACAGGTGGGTGTAATGAGCCTCCCCTGCAGGGGAGGGGCGGCCTCGGAGAGTCCGCGGGGGAGGGGCGGCTGTGATTAGAGTCCATTGCTCCTTCCATCACCGCCATCTGTGATCACATTAGGTGCTTACCTCCCGAACACGAGGGGCAGAGTGGGTGGGACAGAGCAGGAATGGCTGTTGGGAGGAACCCTCCTCTGGAGGGCTCTAGGACGGGGGAGTTTAGGGCGAGAAGCTCAGAGGTCCAAGGCACACCTCACCCCTGCACGGTTTTACCTGGGGCCACCCCGCATCAGGGACAGTAGGGGAAATGGTGCTGGAGCCCCAGAGGCTACCTGTGGGACCACAGAAAGGACTCACCTGGGCTTCCAGCTGTAACTGTTTGATGCTACTGCCTGGAGCAGAGTTGGGAAACAGGGCCCGATGGATTGTTGAGGACTCCCGCTGGTGCCAGATGGGCATGAGGAGACACGTTTCAGGTGTTTGCCGTCCCTGCCCGTACCCACCTGGAACCCCACAGTAGGGGTCACGATGGGAATGACCCTGCGGGTAGGAATGGGGGAGGCACAGACCGCAAACCCAGACACTTCCCTTAATATTAAGACACTGCTCACGATGACTATGGCAGATGCAGAACCTGATATTTCAACTTTCCCACCGGGAAAACGAAGTCCCGGTGCTCACCCCGCAGGGACCTGTGAGATAGCAGAAATGCTTTGGACGTGAGGTGCCGCATGGATCCGAGCGGACTTTGCAGCCAGGCCCCTCTGTGATCACTGATGTCGTCCTGACAGTCGTGTGGAGCAGGAACAGGCTCTACACGCTGGGTAGAGAACTTCCAAACATGTAAGCCAGAGGAGGCCTGTGGGGTTGGAGCCAGAGGAGCCCTGTGGGGTTGGAGCCAGAGGACCCCTGTGGGGTTGGAGCCAGAGGAGCCCTGTGGGTCTGGAGGGAGGGCTCCGCCTGCTCTTGGGACGCAGCTCTGATGGCCCCTGAATTCCTGGAGGTGGGACAAGAGAAAGAAGTACTCTTAGGTGGGTAGGACAGCTACCACAGCCCCCAGAACTTGGGGTTCTCACGAGAAAGCCCGGGGGCTGAGGAGCAGGGTGAGTGGCCTGGCAGTGGTCTCCCCACATACTAATAACTCTAACTCTGCCTCCGGGCCTGTTTCCTGCCCCTCCTCCCAGCAGAATTCCTGTGGCTCAGCACCGCTTCTCTGCCTCTCTCGCTCTCAGGCACACTCCATTGAGGCTCAATCCACACTTTGTCTGTCTCATCCTCCAACTCACTCCTTCAACCTGATGATCTCAGCTCCTTTTTTATTGTAAAGACAAAGCCAAAACGCCCCCGGCTTTGCCCTTTGCCTCTAAGTGTGTCTCCACATTCACTTCTCTTTCCTGCTGCTGCTGTGGGAGGCTTGTGCCCTGTTCTCCAAGGAAAGCCCCACCTGTGCCTTCCATTCTGTCTACCTGCTGTTCTCTCCCCAGGAGGCTCCAGCTCTCTCTCTCCAGGGACAGGGCCCTGCTTGGGAGAGCTCTCCTCACAGGCTGGGACCTCGCCTTGCCCCTGGGCCTTTAGCGCCCTTCCCATCCTTGCCAAATCCAGCATGTCTCAGCCTTCGTGGGTTGGCTGGTTGATTGATTTATTGGTTGCTCAAAAAGCTGCCTCTGCCTTCCCGCCCCCACCGCCTTTACTCTGCCTTTGGCCCCAGCACAAGGGGTTCCTTATCACCAAGACCTGAGCTGGGGCCAGCCCTGGAGTCCTTTCACTTCAACCTCCAGACTGCTCACCTGCCTTTCCCCCAGGTTCCCAGGCCCCATGTGACTTCGGGCGCCAGGTGTTCCCCAGATTCTGAGCATGACTCACCTCAGAACCAACAGCTGTAACTCCACAGAGCAACCTGGGCTTGTCACAAAGCCTCTAGTTCAGTGATGGCGAACCTATGACACGCGTGTCAGAGGTGACACGCGAACTCATATTTTTGGTTGATTTTTCTTTGTTAAATGGCATTTAAATATATAAGATAAATATCAAAAATATAAATCTTTGTTTTACTATGGTTGCAAATATCAAAAAATTTCTATATGTGACACGGCACCAGAGTTAAGTTAGGGTTTTCAAAATGCTGACACGCCGAGCTCAAAAGGTTTGCCATCACTGCTCCAGTTCCTGTCTCAAGTGCTGACAATCACACCTGCCTCACAGGGTTATTGTGAAGACAAAATAGAAGAGTAACTGTAAAGCACTTAGCATGGTGCTGGGCAATATGCTCAATAGATAATAGTTATTATGAATGATCTTAGAGCTAATGCGTTCCCCATACTTCCGGGAATGGGCAGCTCAGTGCCGCCTTAAGGAGCCAGTTCACTGTTGGACATCACTCCAGTTTTTAGCAAATTTTCCTTATTTCTTTAACAAACACAACACAGCACCAAGTAGGCGCCAGGCACTCTCTTAAGTACTTTACAAATTTTGGTTATTTTAACCCTCGCGACAACACTATGAGGTGTCATATTTTACAAAAGAGAAACGTAGGCACAGAGGGATTAAGTAGTCCCTGAGGTCACAGAGTTGGTAAGTGACTGGGCCAGGAAGGAACTCCAGCAGTCTGACTCCAAAATTCTTGAACTTGACACTATATACAGTGGCCTGTAGGAGTGAGTTGAATGAAAAAGACATAAACTAACTCCGTTCCTGGGAGTGCTCTGGAGTAACAGAACAAGCCCCACACTGGTTTCATTAAGGTCCAGAAACTCCATCATATTTATGTTTGTTTCCTCATTCATTCATTCATTCACTAAACAAACAAACCATTATTTACGGAATATGGGCTGAGACCCAATGGTGAACAAGACAGGCAGGCTGATAGTGCCTGGCACACAGTAGGAGCTCAGAGGAGTCCAGTGGGCTGGTCTCTGCAGAAAGCCTCCAAGGGGTTAAGGCAGGGACACACCGTTCCACTAGAGGGCGCTGTTCAGTAGCGCTGCCCTGAGGACTGGTTTCTGGGCAAAAGGGGAGTTTGCAGGGCAGTATTGGGGTTGTTCAAGGAGTCCTGGAGGGTTTTAGAGGTGAAAGGAATCACTCACATTTACCAGAGACCTTGAGCAGGGACCACGGCCAAGTCCCCTGAGTCCAACATAACTGGTGGCCACAGCCAACTGCAGAGCCCTAAGAGAACTTCCTGGGAGAAATGGACACTCCTGGCCAGCCAGCCCAACGCTGCCCCCTCCCTCTCCCTGATTTTCCTGAGGGCACTTCTTCCCCATCCCCAGCCTCCCAGCCAGGGCTGAGACAAAGGGCTGGTGACAGGGACAACTGGCTTCAGGCTTGGAGCAGTGTGAGGTAAACAGGCAAGATGAGCCAGTATCATTGGCCTGGTTGCCTACACACAGACAGGGAGAGGGGCGGGATCCAATGAAGGAACCAGTAAGATTACTTCAGGTTGATTCCAAGAATTTGAGGGATTGACTGTTTACGGGCATTATAAAGAAAAACAATACTGTAAGATTTCTAGGTTAGATACACATGTGGTTACTCTCCTGCAGGATAATAAAACCATGATCTTTGGGGTAAACGTTTCTACTGGCTAGAAATCGACAAGTTAACAAGTAGTTCCCAGTGGCTGGGCCCTATGATCACATAGCACATAGGTAAGTCAAACACAGACTCCTCCTCTGGAGCATCAAATCACCTTTGGGTGGTGCTGTTAAACAAAGCCCAGGTCTGATCACCTCTAACCACTCTGCCTGCCTCTTTGAAAGAATGTACTGTACTCTCCTTTTCCTGTTCCTAAGTTCTGTATAATTTTTCTCAACAATAGCGTGCATCTCTGTCTGAGATTGTCTTGTCTGTTTATTTGCTTATTACAGTTGCAACCTACTGGAATAAAAGCTCCATGAATGCTCAAACTGTCCATCGTGAGGACCACTGTGTCCTTAATTTTACTTCAGTTCCAGGTGCAAAGTAAGTGGTCAATAAATATCTATAATAATAAAAGTGTAATATGCTAATTAGACTGGACAGCCAAACGACCTTCCCGATGTCACTCGGATGTTCTTCCTGACAACCTCCCAGATGAAGCCTCAGTGGGCAGGGGCTGAGGCAGAGGTAGTTAGGGATGATCAAGCAGGCAGGCGAGTGGTTAGGGGCGATCAGGCAGGCAGGCAGAGGCAGTTAGGGGCAATCAGGCAGGCAAGTGAGCAGTTAGGGGTGACCAGGCAGGCAGGCAGAGGCAGTTAGGGGCAATCAGGCAGGCAAGTGAGCAGTTAGGGGTGACCAGGCAGGCAGAGTGGTTAGGGGCAATGAGGCAGGCAGGCAGGCAGAGGTGGTTAGGGACGATCAGGCAGGCAGGCAGGCAGGCAGGCAAGCGATTAGGAGCCAGCGGTCCTGGATTGCAAGAGGGATGTCTGACTGCGGTTTAGACTCGATCCTGCAGGGATCCCTGCGGGATTGGGCCTAAACCAGCAGTTGGACATCCCCCGAGGGATCCCGAATTGCATATTGTGAGAGGGTGCAGGCAAGCTGAGAGATTCCCCCCCACTGTGCATGAATTTTGTGCAACAGGCCTCTAGTATGTTGAATAAAGAAAAAAAACTATATAGTCTAAAGTTAATGATTGGAGCCAGAGAGTAGAGTAGAGCTTGCTAGGGGCTGGGGGGAGAAGGGAATGGGGAGTTAGTGTGTAATAGGACAGGGCTTCAGTTGGGGTGATGAAAAGGTTGTGGAAATGGACAGTGGCACTGGTTGCACAATAATAAGAATGTACTTCATGCCACTGAACCGTACACATAAAATGACTGAAATGGTAAATTTTGTGTTATGTATAGTTTATCACAAAATGTTGTATGATTCTAATAGCAGCCTCTTGTTCAGGGCTTGTTCTATGCCAGGCACTGCTCTAAGCACTTTATGTATATTAAATCATGTACTTCCCCACAACAACTGTATGCAATAGAATTTTCACTATCCTCATATTATAAGGAAAGGAATGAGGTGGAGAGAAGTTAAGTAGCTTGTCCAAAATCACATACCTAGCAAATGGTAGACCTGGAGTTTCAGGCCAGGAAGACTGTGTTCCTAACCATGGGTACATTTATGGTTCAGGCTGTCCAGACTGTGTGAGTTTCCAAGGAGGAATAATTCATCTTCTCTGAAGAAATCAAGGAAGGCTCCCTGGAGGAGCTGGAATATGAATCAGATAACATCACACAAGAGTACCAGATGGATTTGCCCTCTGCTGTTGCTACATTTGACCCATTACTCAATTCAACTCACTGATTCCAGTGCCTCGCCCCACAGCCCCATCCCAGAGCTACCAAAAGAAATGTGTGTGCTGTGGGGAGGGTCAGGAGGGGCCAGGGTGTGGGCTGTGCCCCTCCTTCCTTTGCCTCTGTTTTTAGAGTAATGAGCAAGCATTCCTGACCTGGAGTGGCTTGCAACTGTAAGGAAAGAGGATTTTGCTGGCTACACCTTTGCACAAAATGTGGCCTCCACTTCTCCATCTTCCACAGCCCCTTACTGAGATTGTCCTGTGTGCAGCTGGGCCCCACAGGGCGGGGCAGGGCCAGCAACACTTAAATACTTTATTAGAGGACAATACCCTGCACCTGATCTAGCCCAGCAGCCACCAGCGCTGCACGTTTCCAGGGCCTGAATGGGAAATGGAGACGTGTTCTGACCCAAGCCAGAGAGGCGACTTCACTGCAGATGGTTCCAAACTTCAGCTCTCAAAATATTTACTCTGCTACCGCCGCAGTTGGACTGTGCAGACCTGCCCGCGGAGAATGCAGGATATTCTGGCCCCAAGCACACACTTGAGAGCAGCAGGAAAGGAGCATGGGAGCGTGGCCTTAACTGCAAGGTATCTGGTGTTTCTGTGTGGGCAGAGGAGGGAGCTTTATTAGGTGCCTCCGATCCTAAAAGGTAATGCGCCAGATGCCTTCTCAGCCACACCACCCTCTCGCTGCCACCCCTCACCCCCACCCACCCCCACCTACCCCCACCCCAGCTGGGCTCCTGGAGTAGCAAGGATTTACTGCAGGCCTGGGCGGGGCCAGGCCTACCAGGCAGACAGAGGCTCTCCAGGGTCTGAGGGAGAGCTCAGAGCTCCCCTCCTTTAGAAGGGAGGAGGGTGTTGGCCAAGAAGTTTCCCTGAGGCAGAGTTGGTAAAATGAAATATTTGTGGGTCAAGTCTTGTTTCCTTCTCTTAAACAATGGCTCTTTCAAGTAAAAATATTGAAACTGGCCAGGACAAAGGTTATTGTCTCTATCAATTGTTTTCTTAGAAGGAGGCAAGTCTGTTTTTCGGAGCTTCTGAATCCCCTCTCTGACAATAGGAGCGAAGCAGTGCCTCCATTATGGGGGCGTCCCGTACAGCCGTGATGCTCACAGAGGCTGCAGGGCACCAGCCCACTTCGCAGAGCCTGGAGGAGGCCGGGGAGGGCGCCCACAGGTCCTGCAGACAGTCGTGGGCAGAGCTGGGATGTCAAAGGGCTTTATGGCCACTGCGGGTTCTTCTCCTCATTTGACCCCTCCCGTCCCTCCTCTGGAAATGCAGAGCATCATCTCCTCGATTTTGCAGCGAAGAAAAGTCACAAAGTCAATGTCCTTGTTGGCTCTTTGGAACCGAAAACAAATCCGAAGCCTCTTCACTCTTTCCTTTAGGGTCAAAGGGGGAATGCCTGTTTGCTCTGCCTGCCACCCCCCACACCACCCCATCCGGGGCCTGCTCCACTCCATGGCTCTCACCCAAAAAGCACCAGGCTGGGTTGCCAGCCAAACCCCCAGGAAGCACCAGGTAAGGTGGAGATTTGTGGGGAGGGGGACACTCTGCTCTCACCTCTGGAAATCACCCCAAGGAGGTTGGGAATGGGGGAGGGGGGGTCCCAGCAGACAGAGCCTGATGCTCTGGGAGACGGGGCAGCTCAGCCCACAGAACTGGACCTGGGCTCCTGGGAAAGGGAGGCTGGCAGGGCAGCCAGCTTCGCTCTGGGCCCAGGACAAGCCTGTGAGTGCTCAGTATTCCCCGGAGAGCTCGTGTGGGGCCACCTGCAGCCTGAAGGCCCTTGTTGTGTGGTGTGGCCGCCTGTCACACCCTATCCTTTCACCCCTCGGGCTCCCATGGGCCAAACTGTGCAAATACATCTGAGCTGTCCGCTCAGAGAGCGATGAATTCTGCTGCCTCCTGTGTCTGGCCCTCCCCGTACTGTGCTTGGCATGGACACCACGGCCCACGAGGGACTACCCTGGTCCTGCACCCAGTGCCCTGCCCCAGCTTCAAGGGCACACGTTCCTTCCCTGCTGGTTCCCCTCAGCCCAGGCTTCCCTCAGCTCCGGGGGCCTTAGGAGAGCAAAAAGCAAACCCAACTGAGAGAGAGGACTGCTGACTCTTGGGGTCAGGGGTGCCTGTGTTCTGAAAGCCGAGGCTCTGAGACAAGCAGGACAGGCTCAGAGGGGCCACCCGTGGTCTAATGCTCTGCTGTCACGGTCCTGAAATGCTTAATAATTCTATCTTTCAACTCACATTTTGCAAGTGAGATCTGAAGGTCAACGGGGGATGCCCGTGAGCAGAGGAGATGTGTGAGCATGGAACATATCAACAACATGCGTGTCAGCTGCTCCATGTGCATATAGCATTTGACGTGCCCCGTGAACACAGAGGACCCACGATGCATGAGACCTCGAAGCTCAACATGAGTACCAGGTAAGGGTGTTAGGTGTGCAACACTGAAAACCCCGAGGCCACACTTTCGAACCAAAGCGGAACTTGCTTCCAGTGTAGAAAGGAGGCCATGATGTCTGAAGAAGCATGAGCAGCCGAGGAACTCTAGCGTAGCCTCTCTTACTCCTGCTGCTCCCATCTGAGGCAGCCAACCCCTTGTGCTGGGAAGGGCTTGGTGCTTTGGTGATTCCGCATAGAAGTTCAATGCTCGTCTGCATTTAAAACTGGCATTGCACCCTATAAAGACCAAATGAGTGCTAATAATTTACATTTAAAGTTTTTCTTTACTTAGAAGGACAATAAATAGCAAATATAAAACACCAACACGAGAGAGTGAGAGAGGAAGAGAGAGGGAGAAAGAGATGCTGAAAGAAAGGAAAAGGCTTTATCTTTTAGTTTCTTTAATGGCGTTTTTCTGCTGTTGAACAGGGGTCCCTTGTTTTCATTTTCACGGGTCTTTGCAGTTTGCGTAGTGGACTCTCCGGCAACACTGGGATCAGAGTCTTGCCTGGCACTTAGGCAACCTTGGGCAACGCTTCTCACCAGTTCGAGTCCCAGTTTCCCATCTGGAAAATGGGGGTAATCCTCCACAGAGGTGTTGAGGATTGAGATAAGTAATAGTTAGGGCAGCTGAGCATGGTTGGCCCCTTAAGTGGGACAAGGTTCCTCGCTAAGAGCTTTGCTGTCTGGTCTCATTTGGCCCTCACAGCCCATCATGGGGGTCCCCGTCCGCCGCTCTGGATTCCTCTTATATTTTGGGCCTTGGCAGCCCTTCACGCTCTCCTGCTGCTTCACTAGCTCTTCTGGAACAGTCTCTGTCCTCCTGTGTGAAGTTTGCTGGGGCTGTTCTCATAGCCTCTCTCCACCAAAGGGTGGCCATGTGACCCTGAAAGGCCAGTCGGGATCTGTCCCCAGGGTTTGGATTGGTGAGAGGGCCTGATTCATCCCCACCCCAGCTATGACTTTGGCTCAGTTCTGGGAATCCCTGGAGTCACTCTGGGGCCTGAGGTTTCTGAGCCCCCCTTTCTGCAGAAGCTCCCCTCATTCTGTGAGCTGCTTTAGCCCCTAAGTCCCCTTTGTGTCAGTGAACCAGAGTCTGTTTCAGCCCCAAACCCCCCAGCTGCTGCTCCTCAGTTTTCAGATGAGAAAACCAGGCCCAGAGAGGTAAAGCAATTTGCTCAATGCCCCACAGCAATTGAGTAGCAGAACTAGCATTTGAACCTTGCTAATCTCAGGATGCATAACCCTTACCCTCTCCCGCTCCCAGTATAAGGTGCTTAATGCAATGTCACCCAATAAGTGTTAGCTGCCTTCCTTTTGATTTCCACCCACTCAGGACACACTCCTGCTGTGTTCAGCTCTCAGCAGGCTCTACCTCTGTGCCCTCAGATCACAGACCCTCACCCATGGGTTCCTAACCAAAGAGGCAGAAAGGGAGGGGGCAGGAGGTGCCAACCTGCACCCAGCATGGGGAGCTGGCCCAGCCTCCGCATGGAGGGCCTTGGCTGAACTGTTTCAAAAGTTGAATGTTACAGGCTCAGCCCTGTCTTTAGGACGTCAGGAGCCCTGCAGGAGGACACGCCCTTACCCCACCCCACTGCGCCCCAGACTGGCCTTGGGGCCCCTCAGCCTCCAGTGGGAGGTCAGGCCCTCCTGGCAACTACCTTGGACGATGGAAGGCACAGTCATCTATCCTCCAGGCCTCCCTGGCTGGATGCAAATCCTGGTCTCATCCGGGTCAGGCTGCACTGACTTCTGGCTTAACCGGCCTCACCGCATTCCTACACAAGGAAGTCTGGGGGTTTGTCTACAACAACACGGAGCAAAAGCTGCATGTCTGTCCCCCCGCCCCCCCCCCCCCCCCCCCCCCCCCCCCCCGTCCCCACACATTCACACATTTCCTCCTCTCCCTCCAGCATCTTTGTTTTCAGAGTTGCCAGTGTAACTGGCTGAATTCTGGTCCCAGAGCCTGGCTTTGTAGGCTCCGTTTTCCCTTCCAGGAAAAATGAATGGTTCAGGGAAAGTGAGCAATGTGGTCTCACACAGACGGCGAGGTGGTCCTGACTGACATCATTGTTGTTAAATGTTGCATTCGTGCATGTATGAGTGTGTGTGTGTGTGTGTGTGTGTGTGTTATTATATAGCAAGTCTGGGTTCCAAAGTCAGGTGGAAGTGAATGTCCATTAGTTTGTTAAGTCAGATAGATTCAACCCACACGTACATAAAAAACACTTAAGATTCAGTAAATCTGAAAATAGAAATGTAATATTCATCTTTACATTCTCAGTAGCTAATACAATTCCTGGCACATAGTAGGGCTCTTAACATGCAGTGGTCGGATGAATTTATTGGTCTTTTCACATGTATAATGTTGATGGTATTGTGGACGAAAGGGGCCACAGGCTGACCTGACAAGCTCAGGGGAGGCCTGCATGGCAGCCTAGCAGACTCAGAGACCTAAAATAACCACAAAGGATGGTCTGAAATTAAACTTTAACTAAAAGCAGTTATGGTGGGCAGTTATGTCCTGGGCCAGTATCTTCACTGACAAGATCAACTTTGATCCTTACTGAGCCCATTTGCCTTTTTGCCTCTAAGATAACATACCTTGAAATGTCTGGGTAACTTGTAACTTCCCTTTTTCTGGAGCCCCTGGGGCACAACCAAATGTTCTGGGCGCCAGGACAGAGACCACAAATTCCTTCATTATCATGTTAATTGATCCTGCTATCCTATCACAGAGGTTTCCCCCTGCTTCGCTTAATCCCACCTCCTTAAATCTGTCACCAATGAATTCCATGTATAAATACGGATGTAACCCTGCCATTCTCCGGAGCACTATCTCAATTCGTTGAGGTTCTGCTTCCCGGCATATGTCGACAGTTTGGCTCAAATAAACTCACAAAAATTCTTTACAGGTTTCAATGGTTTTTTACGTTGACAGTATTAAAGCTCACAAGAAGGAATAACCCAGCAAAATAACAACAACCCTAATGTACTTCAGCTTTCACTCCTATTGTACTTTTAGCTTTTAGCTTTCCTCGGGTACTTTATCTTATTTATCTTGACACCCAGGGGTAGACACGCATCAATCTCATGTCAACAGACAAAAAAGCTAAAGTAGAGATATGATTTGGTCTAAGTTACTAACATTAGGGGCTGAACAGAAATCCGACGCTGGTGCCCTCAGTCCTTTCCATCACCCACGCTTAACCACACTCTCCTCTCGGTTTGCGTTAGGTCAGGCAGATCCCTGCACCCCGACAATAGAAAAGCTTCGAACAGACCAAAGAGAGGTCTCCCTTCTGCATCCTCACCACAGCCACGCTCCCAGCGCAGCTTCGCAGTGACACGCGGAGCTGCGTTTAAAAAACGGCACCAGAAAGACAGGCTTTATATGCAGAAGGGCTGCAACCCCAGGGAAATGTCTTTTCTTTTCTTTTCTTTTTTAAATCAAGAAGCACTTGTTGAAGAAGCACAGACTATTCTGAGGTGCTGGGAACCCTGCTTCTCCAAGGCCCTCCTGGCAGAAGGCGGCTGCAGGTCTGGGGGTGCAGGTTTGGTGAGGGCCTGCAGCGAGGATGCCAGAGGCAGGTGACAGTGCTCTCAGCTCATTCCCCAGCTGCTCCGTTACCGGGGATGAGTGTGATTGCTCTCCCCTGGGGGTGGACTGGCCGGGCCTGCTCCCAGGTATGTGTGAGCCTCAGAGCGGCCCTCAGCTGGGTGGTGTTAAATGCCTTTCTAAAATAAGGCGGCTCAGCTCTGATGTGCAAAGCAGCTGGGAAGAACAGGCTGCCCAGCCGTCCCCTTCACAGGAGGGCAGGCTCCTGTCATCACACCTCCGGGGGAGGAGACACTCCTACCTGAGTCAATGCCACTAATCCCATCCCAGGTGACTCTCCCCGCCCCCACTCCTCCTGCCGCCCATCCCAGAAAGCACAGGTTTCATCACTGCAGGGTTTTGTGAAATGATCTCACTTTACTGTGACTCTGCCAAGTCTTATGCATGTCAAAGAATTACGAGGCCAAGAATTATCCTAGAAATTATGCTCTGTCAAAAAGTGGAAATTTTTGCCAAAGAAAGAGGAAGGGGGTATAGAATGAAGGTCTAGAGGAGGGTTTTGTTGTTAATTCTCACCCAAGGATATTTTTCCATTGACTTTTAGGGAGAGTGGAAGCGAGGGGGAGAGAGAGAAACATTGATTGGTTCCCTCCCGCCCTTGCCCTGGCCAGGGCTGTGGACCAAACCTGCAACCGAAGTATGTGCCCTTGACCTGAATTGAACCTGGGACCATTCAGTCTGCGGGCTGATGCTCTATGCACTGAGCCAAACTGGCTATGGCCTAGAGGAGGTTTTGATGAAATAAATATTGATATTTATCTCTCCCAGGCCATACACACACACACACACACACACACACACACAGACAGACACAGAGCCAGAGACAATGGCTCTCTCATTTATGATTCTCGAACCCTCTGTGCACAGCCCTTACCCAGGGACTACTGCGTAGCTCAGCCTCAGTACACACATTCCAGGTGACGAGCCTGGGCTTGTGGAGTGGACACTTACCTGGTGACCTCAGACTTACCTCTCTGTCCTATCAACTGTTATCCTCTCTCCTGACCCCAGCCCCCACCTCACCCTCCGCTGCCCCCCTCCTCCCCCGAGCACAGGGACTATACAACGTCTTACTCATTTTGGAGGCCCACAGCGTGTCCAACAGACCCTCTGCCTAGCAGATCCTCTAAGTCGGCCTTAGTCTCTGTTATAACCAAGGGTTTTGCCTGCACGTCCTCCAGATTTTGTGCTAATCCTCCAGGTTACTCCGTGTCAACAGGGCCTGACTCAGCTGCCTTAGCAAGGGCTGCAGCCCAGGGGTGGGTGCTGCTTGAGAGGAGGCTGTGTCCTGCCTACTTGAGTCAGGAGTGTTTCTCCCCCGCTCCCCCCCCCCCCCCCCCCCCCCCCCCCCCGCCAACACACACACACGAATCCTGACTTTCTCCCTCCTACACGGGTATTTATCTGGCTCTTCTCCACTAATAACGCTCAGATGCACAAGCTCAGTGGAGGAAGATGGATGGTGGGATGTAAGAAGCCCCTGGGAGGCCAGGTGCCACCTCACCTGCCACTTATCCGGATTGCTCTGTGGAAGACACATAAGTATAAGTGACTTCAGACAGTGTGGAGAGAGAAAACCCATACGCATGATGTTATTTTGTTTTTCAAAGGCAATAGTGACTTAATATTCAGAACTGAAATGCATGTATAATTCAGTGCTAAACTATGGTTCACAGAAGTCACAGGGAAACCTCTCAAGGGGCAGGACTAGGCTCGAGATGGGAGGTTTCCTTTGCAGTGGGTGCTTAAAATACGCAATAATATTAAAGGAGTTCCCATTTGAGACTGGCCCCAGACTAGACATTTAAATGTATTTTTTTATCCTGTCCTCATCACAACACTATAGGAGAAAAAATTACTACCCCCACTTTATGGGTGGGCAAAACTGAGGCTCAGAAAGGTTTGGCATCTTCCTACGTTACTTAGGGATCAACCCCAGATCCTCTGGATCTAGAGCCAGGCTCCTGCGACTCCCTGGTTCTCATGCTACACCCCTCTCTGGCCTACCTGAGAGGCAGGACACAGGCCGGTGGGGACCTAAGCAATGAGACTCTGGTGAGGTGGGTTACATCTCACCCAGGCTTGAGTCAGTGGTCAGAGTAGGGCACAAGAGACCAATGTGCCTCCCTAGGGAGACATGGTCCCCAGGAAGGAGCTCAGCTCCAATCTGCGTCTTCAGACAACAGGTAGGAGAGAGCTGATTGGACTTCATGCACGAAGAGGGAGGCAGGACTCTATGGAGAGTGAGAGCAGAAGAGGGTAATGGAGGGTCAAAGGCAGGAAGACTGCTCCCAGGCCCATCATAGGACGATCCCTATCTGAGAGGCCCTGGTGAGCCAGTCAGGGTCCCACCCTACCCTGGGCCTGGCCCCTGTCCTCTCCCCCCGCCTGGGCTCTGGCTGGCCAGGGTCTGCCCCACGCCTCCTGCCCCCTCTCCTTCAGGAGACAAAGGGAGCAGGCGGGAGCCACGTCAGACTGGCTGCTTCGAGGGACCATGCCCTGCTGGCCACACGTCCACTTTCCTTTGCCTCTTGTTTCCATGGCGCGGAGATGTCCAGTGCCCCACCCTTTCCTCTTACTGTTGCCCCCGGCCTCTGCCCATTGATTGCCAGTCACCTGTCAGGCCCTCATGTCTGGTCAATTCACCCATTTTATTCCCCTCACCCCAGTCTTTATATTATATTTACTCTTTAAATCACTTCGCAATCTTAAAAGACCTTTTGCTGAGACCCTCAGTAACGTTAGGAAACAGGTTTTATTATTTTTTAGACTCTTAGTATCTTCAGGTTGAATGAGCCCTGAGAGGTTATTCAGGCCCTTCGTGACCCAGAGGAGGGAGCTGGGCCCAGAGGGGAGTGGGAGGGGGTGTGGTTGGCTCCTCGAGGGCCCACAGCACAGTCCACAGCAGCTCAGGACCTGTGATGGGAAACTGTCAGGAATGACCTCTATAAAGTAAGATAATTTCCATAAAATACTTAGCTCTGTTCCTGCCCCTGACTTCTCTGTGGGGCCGTCGAAAGCACCCCTCCTTGGCAGAGGACGGAGCTGAGTCCCACCAGCTCCACTCCTGTGGGCAGGCTCACCCCCAGCATTTTCAGGCCCCAGGGAGGAGCACAGAGGAAGGCCCTAACCGGATGTCTCAATATTAAAGTTGTAAAACACATACATATAAATAACAAACGTACATATATGTGCCGCATCCTCCAGCCTTGACAAATACGCCTTCATAACGACCTGGTAGGCCAGCTTTGCTTTCAAACCTCAGACCCCTTGGAGTTCTGCTCTGATGTGACGGAGTGAGAGGACCCGGCCTCCAGCTGCCTCCCCTGCCCAGGCCTGACCCTCCTTCTCTCCCCACCAGCTCTGTCCTGCATCACAGGAGGCCTCACATGCACGTGTGCAGACAACCAGCCTATGAACCCTGAGCATTCACACGTCAACATCCCAGCACCCTCAGGAGCATGGGCCCAGGAAGAGAGATCTATGTGGGCTTTGAAAGAAGGCCGGGACCATCTAGGCAGGGAGTTCCAGGGCTCCAGGCACCCTGAGCACTGTTTCGTGGGGCACACGGCTCTGAGGAGGCACATGTCCTTGTCCCTGGGTCTCTTTACTCTTGGAAGGTAGTGTGGCCAGAGCAAAGCCCTCAGCAGGACCCCTCTTGCCCAGGGGGAAGGGGACTGGCCATGTGACTTTAGGAAAGCATTAATTTTCTTGCCCAGAAAAATAGGAATGACATCACCTATCTTGTGGAGTTGCTTTAAGTATCAGTTGAGATTCTTTATATGAAAAACCCGGCACAGAGTAGGTGCTCTATAACACTCATTTTCTTCTTTGCATCTGACCTTCCCAGCTCTTCCCTAGCCTTCTTGTTCTTTCTCTCCACCCACCCCACCCATCTTCCCACCCTCATCCCTTTTCCTTCCTTCCCTTCCTCTCTAAAGCCCACACAAGACTGGGTTTGGCACGGCCGGCTTCAGCGGCCCTCTCCTGCAGGAGCGCTGTGACGTTCCACTTTGAGCTCTTTGTCCATTTAGAAAGTATGCTTGGCCTTCTCTGAGCTTCAGGAGGGGAGATGCTGCGGTTTGCAGAGAGGGTTAGAAACCTCAGATGACTCTCTTGCTTGAGAAGTTTGAAAAGTCCTTTGGGTCCCAACCAGAAACTGTTGGCTTTTCCTTGGCAGAAATGTGATTTCCTGTGAGATGTCAAAACAGGCCATGAATGTAAGCTGCAAAGGTTTTGATTTCACTCGGTCTGGTTTTGAAATGGACAAAAGAGGCTTCCTTTGTGCCGCCCTCAGCAGAAATGCACACCTCGGTGATGTGCTCTGCGGCAGCGTGGGACTGAGGGACGCAGCGCGGCCAAGTTCAGAGGCTCCCCTTTTCTCCAAAAGTCCCCGTCAGCAAAACCTCAGTGTCTCCTCTTTGTCTCTGGGACTTATGCTACCTTTATGAACGTTGTGACTGCATAGACAGAGGTCAGCCTTCATTCCTAAGAACCAAAGCCTGTGTCCCCCCACCACCCCACTGTGGGGCGTGGCTACAGTGTTTGGACAGGTTCAAGCCTTGGACTGATGAGAGGGCACAGTCCTCTCATGGCCACGTGCAAGTCCCAGCTGGAGGGCAGAGCCCTCCCAGCACAATTATAGCCAACGGCTATGGTTGTAAGCTTGAACCTATGGTCTAAACACATGGCCCCACGTGCCTGAGTGACAGAGTTCAGGTGCGTGTAGTTGAGTAGAATTGAAACCCACGAGAATGTTGTAAACAACTTGATCACGCACCTACTTTGCCTCATGGCATCTGCTATTAAATAAAGGCACGGCTTGTGGGCGCTGGCGCTGTCTCCCCATCAGGGAAGCAGCGCCCCACCGAGACCCAGCTTTCATTCTCTTGTCTGTCTTTTCTAATCCTTTCATCGCCCCGACTCGGGTTCACCCTTGGCCATGCCGGTGCGGCACACCCCAGGTCTTACCTTGAGTTGTTGAAGATGGGGTGTCTTAGAGAGACACACTTGTCTTTGGTGTTAATGAAACTTTTCACATCATGCTTCTCCCACTGCATCTAGTTATTGAGGAATAAAGTTTAACCTAAAACATGTCCTTCAGTTTTATGTTGTTTAGGGTCAGGGTAAGAGATCCAAGATTTCTCTGTGAAAAGTGGCCAAAAATTTAATAAAATACTTAATTGTTTTCTTTATATAAATGTTTTCCAAGAATTGGACTGGTGCATGCCTTCCTACGACTTTTACCAATTCTATATTCACCTTGTTTCCCCACCTCAAAATGCACTTGGCATTTGAGCCACATGTGATATGAGTGATAATCATTCCTATCTTGATTCCATTCATTTGGCAAATAGTTATTGAGCACCTACCATGTGTAAGGAAGGCACTGTGTTAGATATTGGGAAGGATACAAAGATCTACGATCCATGATCTCTGCTCTCAAGTTCTTAAACCTTGTGTCCTTTTCCATGTGTGTCTAAGTCGGTGACTCTTTCCTGGAAGCAGAACCATGTCTGTGCTTTTCTTTGTAAAATTGAATAAGGAGGTATTTACACAACAGGTTCTCTAATCCAGCGCCGAGTACCCAGCATCACAACAGACGTGGATGTTCAAGTCATGAGCCTCCCCTCAAGAACCTAGCTGAGAAGAGAAGCAGTTATGCAGCAATGTGAGATGAATGCCCAGATACAAATAAACACAAATTTTCATAGGCAGGTGATTTTTAACCTCTGATACCCAAAATTTAAATGTGGAAATTACAATACCTACTAAAGCTTAACATATACATGCACTGAGACTCAGCAATTCCAGTCCTGAATGTATCTCCAACAAAACTGTGTGCATATATTTATCAAAAGGCACCTAAAGGAATTTTCATGACATCATTCTTTGTAGTAGCTCTTTACTGGAAACTACTCAAATGCCCTTGGCATTCGGTGGAAGAATAAATGAATTATGGTGTAATTAAGTCATGGGGTAGTATACAGCAATGAGAATGAACAATCTATCTGGACATGCAATAATTTGAATGAACATTACAAAAATAATGCTTAGCTAATGTAACCAGAAGCAAAAAAAAAAAAAAAAAAAAAAAAAAGTATTTTATTGTTCCATTTCTAGAAAGTACAAAAACAGGCAAAAGTATTCTAAATTCTTAGAAGTCGGGATAGCCCAGCCGGTGTTGCTTAGTGGTTGAGCATCGACCCATGCACCAAAAGGTCACAGGTTCGATTCCCAGTTAGGGCACATGCCCGGGTTTCTGGCTCAATCCCCCGTATAGGGCATGCAGGAGGCAGCTGATCGATGTTGATTCTCTCCCGTCAATGTTTCTATCTCTTTCTCTTGCACAAGCTCCAATCAGGGCGGAGGCCGGGGAGGAGCCTACAACCGAGGTACATGCCCTTGATCGGAATTGAACCCAGGACCCTTCGGTCCGCAGGCCGATGATGCTCTATCCACTGATCCAAACCAGCTAGGGCAATAAAAACATATTTAAAAAAAAAAGAGGATAGTGATTACTTTGGGGGGGTGGTGACTGAAAAGGGGCAGGAGGGGACTCCTGGGGTGGGGACTATTCTTCTTCTTGGTCTGGTTGCTAGTTATATTGGTGTGTTTAGTTTCTGATCCTGTATTTGTTCATTTATCTGCCTAGATATACTTAATTAAAAAATTTCAAAGATCCACTCATTTAAAACTAGTTAGAACTTTGAATCACAAGTCAAGAAGCCTGGGTCTTACACCTGATTCTGATTATTGATCAGCTCTCGGGACAGATCACTCTCTGTGCGCTTGGAGTTTTCACCAGCGAAGAGAGATCAGGCTCTCTTCTGTGCTCCCAGCTGGATGCGTTATTTCGTGTGGGGAAACCCAGCATATCAAGAGGCGGTTGTGGGCTTTTTTGTGTTATTTCACTGTATATTTGGAAACCTGCTCTTGATTAAAATGTATTTCATGAAATATGACCTTTTCAATATGGGCTCTGACTTTGGATCAGGCCTTCCTTTCACTATGTTTATTCTCTCCAGTTCCTCGTCCTGCAAACAGTCCTTCAATCTGAATGCCTTACCTTATGACATTATGGTATTTGACCTCAAAAATATCCAATGGAATATGGCACCCTCTGTGTATATGGAAGTTTATTTGGTTATGTTCTGGAATAATACACATGAATGTTAAAGGTGGAGCCTGTGAGGAGGAATTCTGAAAAGAACCCCCTTGCCACTCTCAAGTTCAGTTTTAAGTCTTAGAAACCATAGCTTGTTCAAGGCCGGCTTTAGTCTCCTCCCACTTCCCCTGCCCTGCAGGGCTGCCCAACCACCTCCTGCCCAGGTCCCTTCCCAGCATCTCTGACCATGGATGCTCCTGACCTGTATCTTCCTCCCTCCCATCTGTTCTCCTCTAACCATTCCAACAGAAAGCACGTGGTCCACTTGTTCATTTATCACATCTGCCTTCAAGTGGAATCATACACCTCACACATAGTGTGAGAACTTTACAACAGACTGGTTCCATGTCTTCACTCCCAGCCTTTATGCTATTGTGTTTGTCATACATTTTACTTCAGTGTACTTTGTAAATGCTATACTACATTGTTATTATTCTTTCTCAAGCTGTCAAATGTCTTTTAAAGAGATTTATTTTTCTTTTAAAAATGGAATTTATTGGGGTGACATTGGTTAATAAAATTATATAGGTTTCAGGTATACAATTCTACAATATATCATCTGTATATTGTATTGTGTGTTTACCATTCCAGGTCAAGCCTCCTTCCATCACCATTTATCGCCCCTTTACCCTCTTCTACCTTCCCGATCCCTCCTTCCCTCTGACAGTCACCCTAGTGTTGCCTGTATCCATGAATCTTTCTCTTTTTTTCTTTGCTTAATCCTTTGACCTTTCTCACCCAGCCCCCAACCCCCTCCCCTCTAACAGCTGTCAATCTGTTATCTATATGCATGAGTCTGTCTCCACTTGGTTAGTTTATTTTGTTCATTAGATTCCACATATAAGTGAGATCCATATGGTACTAACTAATTTTAAAATCTTACTAGTCAGCCATGAAGTTAACACCTCAGATACTGTTTGTTCTTGTGCTTAGAGTCATATTTCCATCTTGTGTCATTTTCCTTCTGCCCAAAGAACTTCTGTTAACATTGCTTATAGTGCAGTTCTACTGGCAATGGATTCTTTCACTGTTTGTATGTCTGAGAAAGGTTTGATTCCACCTTCAGTTTAAACAAATGTTTTTGCTAGGTATAGAATTCTAGGTTGACAAGTTTTTATTATTTTGTTTTGTTTTTAAGTTGGGCAGAATCCCTGAGCCTTCAGCCGCAGGAAGTGGCCACTCCCACTGACTGTGTCTTCCCACACCAACCTAAGAAAAACCCAACAATTCTGATTTGAGCAACCCTTGGGACTCCCGCAAGCCTCTAGCACAGGTTTGGTTTTTTAATTTCAGTTCTTTAAAGATGTTGCTCCACTCTTTACTTGCATTGTTTCCAAAGAAAAATAACGACTGTCATTTTTATCTTTGTTCCTCTGTACATAACTTATCTTCTTTCTCTGGTTTCTTTAAAGAGTTTCTCTCTGTCATTGGTTTTGAGCATTTTGATTTATGGCATGTCCGGGTATAGCATTCTTTATGTTCCTTGTGTTTAGAGTTTGTTGTGCTTATTGGATATGTGGTTTATAGTTTTCATCAAATTTGGAACATTTTTGGCTATTGTTTCCTCAAATAATTTTTCTGTTTCCCAGGTTTCTCCCATTTGTCATCAAAGACTCCTATTGCACATGTATAAGGCTGTCATCAAGCTCACTAGTCTGTCTTCTACAGTGTCTAATCTTTAATTCAATCTCAGGCATTGTTGGTTATTTCTCCATAAGTTTGATTTGCATCTTCCATGTTACCACTTAACATGCTTAGCCTTCCCTTTAGCTTCTTGAACATTTGAAATACAGTTATGATGGCTTTTAATGTTCATCTCTGCTAATTCTAATTAATATCTGTGTCAGCTTTAAGTCAGTTTCAATTTATCAATTGATCAATTTATCTCCTTAGTGTACGTTTTATTTTCCCATTTCTCTGCATGCCTAAGAATTTTTTATTTGATGACAGGCATTGTTGGGTACTGGATATTTTTATAATCCAGTAAATATTATTGAGCTTTGTTCTGGGACACATTTAAGTTACTTGTTTTTATGGTTTGTGAGGTGGATCTAGAACAGGATTCCACCTAGGGTTAATTATTCCCTACTACTGAGGCAAAGCATTCTTGCGTATTCTATCCAGAGTCCTGTGAATTAGAATTTTTCAGTCTGGCTTGTGGGAACAGGCACTATTTTCAGCTCTGTGTGACCTCTGAGGATTGTTCCTTCTAATCCTTCAGGGTGGGTCTTTTTCCGGCCCTGGGTAGTTTCTTCCTATGAATCTTCTGTGTGCTACCCAGCTGACTGCTTTAGAGAGCTCTGGAATTTTTTTTTCTGTGCAGCTTTCTCCTTTCCAGTATTCTGCCCTGTGAAATCTAGTCACCATGGTCTCCCTGAACTCCCAGCTCCATCTCTTCAACTCAGGGAGACCACCAAAGCTGCACCTGGGCCCCTCTCCCTGTGCCACAGCCTGAAACTCTCCCCATGCAGAAAGCTGGGATAATTGTTGGGCTCACCTAAATTGTTTCCCATCTCTCAGAGATCAGTCTCCATCATTGCCTGTTTTCCAATGTCTTGAAAAAACAACAACATTGTTTCATATATTTTATCCCATTTTTTAGTTATTTCAAGATAATGGGTAAATTCCGTACCTACTACTGTATCTTGGTATACATAAACCCACTTTGTCTGAAAATGTTTATGACATCAAATGTTTTCTCCACAATCTTACAGTATTTGCAAGGCTGGTATATTTTTAACTTTGTATCTTGAAATAATTTAGAAATTACAGAAGAATTGCAAATACAGTACAAAGAATTTCACTAGCTTCCTCTAATGTTAGTCTTTTTTATATTTATTTTTAAGTGCACAAATAATTAATGCTAATGATAGGAAATAAGGATATAAAGAACATATTTAAAGTATGTTATAGTTTATAAATGAAAATAGAAAAACACAATAATCACATATCATGAATAGTCTTTTCATGTTAATGTATCTGAGGGAAGGGAGGGGCACTGTTCTCCCACTCTCTTCTTCCTTGGAGAGTGTTAGAGGAAACACATTCTTCTGTATTTTTCTCTCTCCACTCACCCACTCTTCTCAGTAGGGAGATATAGTTGTTCTGGTGAGGCTTAACATTGGGCCATATTTTGCTAGTGAGCAGGGTTTAAAGCATTAAAGGTCAGCTTTTGTGGGATGGGCTTACTTAATCTCTTCTGAGCTTCCTGTCTCCATGTGGTAAACTCTCCTAGGACAAGGCCCAGCACCTGCCTCTTTTATTTTCTCTTTTCTGCAGTATTTGGGCCAGTGAGACAAGCCAGTAGTCCATGAAGGCAGCTGGGGAACTGGACTGATAGTTTTGTGATCCAACTCTCCCCACAGTCAAGTACTCAGGTCTCTATTCAGGGGAAGTAGGAGGCTCTACTTTGGCTTCAAGTCCCAAGTCTTGTTCTCCCAGCCAGCTGATACAGGAGTGCCCTGCACTGGGGGTCATTGATGCTTGCCCAATTAGTAATGACACTGTTATTTTGATACCCATTTCCTTGGTAATTTTCTATTGGCCATTATCCTAAGGAAAGAGGGACAAATGGTAAGATTTATGTACCCAACCTTCCACCCAAAACCCCAGAAATATACTTTATATTATCATTCTTACTAGCAATGTAGGACTACTTTATAGTTATATCCATGATAAGTTTATTCAGTTCTCTTTTGTACATTCAGCTTGTTTTCAATTTCTTGCTATATAAATAATATTGTGAAAATAATCATTTTATGCATATGCTTTCATAGTTGTCTATTTTCTAATTTCTGTCATTTACATAAGCTACTGCCAGCTGAGTAATGTGCCTACATCTAATCTTGAACTCTCACAGATAGATTTTTCCTTAGTTCTGAAGGGAGAATCTAAAGTTTCTACTTAGCTATGTTTTTGTAGAAAGGTCATTTTTCAAATATCAAAATAGCAAATTAAAAATCAATTTGACTTTATTATATAAAGCTAGAGGCCTGGTGCACAAATTCGTGAATGGGGTCGGGGGGTCCCTCAGCCTGGCCAGCAGTCAGGACTGATCGGGGCTGACCAGGCCAGGGGGAGGGACGGTGGGAGGTTGGCTGTGGGAGCACACTGACCACCAAGGGGCAGCTCCTGCATTGAGCGTCTGCCCCCCGGTAGTCAGTGTGCGTCATAGCAACAGGTCGACCGGTCATAACGGTCGCTTAGGCTTTTATATATATAGATACACACTTTAAATAAGACTTAATCACATATGAATTTATGACAAATTAAAGAAACACAAACTCTTCAGTGCAATGTGGTTTTATATTAATCTTTGATTCTTCTCCTTCACTGCAGTATTTAATATAGGTTATTCCTCAAAATCAAACAGAAATGAAGCTTCTGGTTTACCTTTTACTGGTATAAAAGAATCTTCTGAAAATATTACTATTTTTAAGGTGTGAAAATCTGAGGATTTTAGGGAAGGTTAACCAAACTTCTTTCATATGGTGTTCTTTTTGCTGTTTCATTTCTCCATAATGGATTTGCCTCCCTGACTATCTACTTAGGACTTATATAAGATGGGCTACATTTGCTTTTAAAGACTAAGGTTCTGCCTTTATTCTCCTCGGAGCAGACAGAAAGATAATGACCACAAGGGCATTTCCCATGCCCAAGACCTAGCGCCTCACACAGAGCAGACACTTGCAAATGTTTGTCCAGATTCTTATCATGAACACCACACATTCAACCGTAGGCTAAGACCGCAAGATTGTGATCTTCCAGCAAAGACTGATCTCTGCTAACTAGATCATGAGCTTTGGTCTTGAGTTTTGAGGCCTCATTGCAGGCACAGTGTGAAAATGTCTTCTGAAATGCATTTTTACTTGAACAAGAGAGAGTCACAAGGCACTACTTCAGGGGAGGGCTCTTATGGGAAACAACCCACCAAGTTGACTACTTTGAAGCTCTGAGAACTACAGGTTCTCATAAGGGGGGTTATTTCTTTAGAGTTGAAATGTTAAAAGAACTTGAGGAGGGCACAAGGGGTTATTCAGAGGTCATTCCATCTTAACCACCACTTGAGCCAAAAATCACTGCTGGCCTATCTGCTGGCATCATGGGAAGGAGCCCCAGAGCTAATCTCCCCACCAGCTCCAGGAGGCCACAGTCAACACCAGGCCATGTGGGAAAGGACACAGAAAGGTCATAATGCAGAGAGGGGGCAAAGAAAAGAGGTTATTGCTCTGCCCAGTGTTGCTCAGTGGTTAGAGTGTTGGCCTGCGAACCAAAGGGTTGCTGGTTTGATTCCCAGTCCAGGGCACGTACCTCCATTGCAGGTTCCCTAGCCCAGGTCAGATGCGTGCTGGAGGCAATCAGTTGATGTGTCTCTCTCATGTTGATGTTTCTCTCTCTATCTTTCCCTCTCTTCCCTCCTTTCCACTCTCTCTGGAAATCAGTGGGGAAAAAATATCCTCGGGTAAGGATTAAAAAATAAAGAGGTCATATAGGCTAAGGACCAGAATACTGGAGGCCCTCAATAAGGGGGTTTGTTTTCATTGCTAAGGTTATAAGAAAGAACAATCTTACCAGGCTAACTGACCTCTCTTCATCTCCCTTACTCTCTTCCTCTTCCTCTGCCCTCTTTAAGTGTTCCTTCTTGCTCTAAGCTTTCTCCCTGGGTGATCCTGTTGACATTTCCATAAGTACCCCAACATGCTCAATACTGAATCCATCTCAGGCCTGGCCCTCAGTGTATGACCTCTACTGCTTTGGCCTCAACCTCCCAGAATCTTGGCCTGAACTGGCTCTCCTCCATTATCCAAATGGCACTCAGACCTATTGACTCTAACCCTAACATGCTTCTCAGACTGGCTCTTCTCTTCATCCCACTGCCCCTCCTTGGCACAGACTCATCCTGTCTCCTGGAATATTGCAGTTTTCTTCAATGTGGGCTCCCTGAGTCAAGTCTCACTCTTCTCTGAATCAGATATCACCGTGCTGCCATGATTGCTTATAAAAGCCTAGGTCTGATAGTACCCACCCTGGCTCCCCAATCTGCTATGGCTAAAATCCAAAATCATTAGAGGCATTCACAGAGTACTCCGCAGGGCAGGGTTCACCATCATAACATGAATATCCTGTACTATAATTTTAACATTGGTTATATCTTGTTCCACATTTATATCTGGTGTTTCTTTTTTTATTATTAGTCCCAAAATATTTCAATCTTCTCAGTTCCAAGGGTTATTCTCTTTCTTCAAAGTTCTTTTTTTTTTTAAAGACCATTACCATATTGATGTAGGTTTTCTTTTTCTTTTTTAAATTTTTTTATTGATTTCAGAGAGGAAGAGAGAAGGAGAGAGAGATTGAAACATCAATGATGAAAGAGAATCACTGATTCGCTGCCTCCTGCACGTGCCCCACTGGGTATCGAGCCTGCAACCCAGGCATGTGCCCCGACCAAGAATCAAACTGTGACCCCCCTAGTTCCAAGGTCGATGCTCAACCACTGGGCCACGGCACCTGGGCTCTTCAAAGTTCTTTGTCCATCTCTTTTACTGTAGAGTTTCAAGTCTGACTTGCAGTCTGTCTGCTTTCTCCTTCAATGTTTAATTACTATTTCTCCCACGGTTTCTCAAAGCTTCTACCATAATTTAACTATTTTTATACTCTGTAAAACTTTCAAATCCATGATTAAACAAATAAGAATTCAGAAGGCATAGAATTCTTTAAGTAAATATACAGTTGGACATACCTGCATTTCACACAGACACTTTCATGTACTATTCAAAAAACATTACATGGAGTGGGAATTCTATGTTTAAATTCAAGGGAGTTAACTACATAAATGATCAGAAAGGCAAACAGTTTTTATAAACAGTTCCATACTTGCCTGTCACCTCTCAACATTCATAAGTTATAAGTGTCAACATTTATACATTAACAGACATGCTTCTCCCATGATCCCTGAGTGTTTTGTATTCTTTGGCAGGAGTGACCAAGTAAAAAAATGTGCCCAGATGAACTCTGAGAAAAAGGACACAGTGTTTCATGTAGCCACATCACAGCATGGAGCCGTGTATTTTAGTGATGATGGGCTCAGCTTGTATCCTGCCACCCAAGTACAGTTTGGGCTTAGGGGGTGCTCCAGAAATGCCGTGGGGCCATGGAGAGGGCCAGTGCTGATGGCTGAACAGCCAAGCATGCTGTCTCTAACACTGATACCCAGGCACAGCTCTTTACAAAGAGCAGTTACTCTTCCTGATGTAAATTCAGAAGTTTGGGAGCTTTCCCCAAACATCTGTGTCTCCCTTTATAGTTCAGACATCCACAAATCTATGGTGTAAGCCAGTGGTTCTCAACCTTGGCTGCACATTAGAATCACCTGGGAATCTTTTTAAAATTCTGATTTCTGGGCCTCATCCTCCAGAAATTCTGTTTCTTTGTTATGGGGTGGGGCCACAACATTAGTAACAAAGAAACAGAATTTCCAGAGGATGAGGCCCAGAAATCAGGATTTTAAAAAGATTCCCAGTTGATTCTAATGTGCAGCCAAGGTTGAGAACCACTGCTCTAGACCCAATCTCTTGAGACTGTTTATCAATTCCACCATCTCTACTCCTTCCTGAATAACACCTACATTAGTCTAGTCTGAAAGGGTGACATGACTTCCTCTTTGAACACCAACCCTGGTGCCTAGCACAGCGCCTCCACACCATAGGTCTCAATGTTGCTTGTTGCATGAAAGACTGAACACCAAGTACCACCCTGGGACCCAAAGTAGAATGTTTCATGTGAAAGCCCCAACTTCCTTAGACCTTTAAGACTTGACCATGTCTGGGTTAACTTGACTCAGACTTAGTCAACAAACAGATTCCAAGACTATGGAGGCAGGAAGTCAGAAATGCAGACTTTCTGCCTGGACCACGAGACCACAACTTGCTTGTGCAGCCAAAGACTGTCTGACCCTCTGATCTCTCTCCTCCTTATCCTTTGCCCGCTGGGGCCCATGTAAGACAGACATCTACCAGGAATCTGGGTTCAGCAGCTTGATGTTGGGTCATAAGCAGGGAACCATAAATTGTAAACAAACTCTGGAGCTGTTGTCATTGTGTAATGTTTGTACAGGGACCTCTTTAGATAGGAGCTGGCTCCATGTGGGCACATTTCCCTGGCAGCTCTTGCCAAAGACCATCCCACTGAGAATCAGTATGTGGAAGGTTCTGAATGATGGAGTCACTTAATCATGAGCCATGCAGCTGAGCTGTAATTTCCCACCACAAATTGTCTAACACAATATAACATGTTGAGAGGATACCTAGCAGAGTCAACTGGACGTGTTCTCCTTGCTATTCAGTTCTCTGCTCCCCTCTAGTCACAGTCCCTGCGTGAAGGTGGGGGTTGCTGGTTGAGTCCTGTTGATCATACCTATGCAAAAGGTTGTTATGCTATAAAATCAGATGCCATTGCACAAGCTCAGGCTTAACTTTAAATAGTAGCAGGTTACTATTCATTCACTGAACTATTGTTGAGCAACTACTAAGTGCTTAGCAAGGCTGTAAAATTAGATATGACTCCTGCTCTCACGTATCTTTCATGGTAGTGGTGTCTACTGATAGCTCAATAAGAATTGTAATCCAGTGATAAACATTGTAATGGAAGAAATTTAGAGTGGCATATGCCCTACTTTTCTCCCTCTTTCATTGGGAGATGACATCTAGAAAAAGTCCATAAACCATATGTACAGACTAACAAATAATTACAAAGCAGACACCAATAAAACCCTGACCCAGGTCTAGTTTGAGAATATTTGCCAGTACCCCAGAAGCCCTCTGTCTGCTCCTTTCTGAGGAAAAGCAAATCCTACTCACCCTCACCACCATGGTAAACACCAAAGAATATAGCTTAATTCAGCCTGTTCTAGGAATGGAGTTAGCGTCTACATATTCCTTAGTGTCTGGCTTCTTTTATTAACACTTGTATTTGTGAGACTCACTCATTTTGTTTGGTAGAGTTATGGTTTGTTCGTTTTAAATGCTGTGTAATAGTCCATCATATAACTACTAGAGGCCCGGTACACAAAATTCATGCACTGGGGGGGTGGGGGGAGGGTCCCTCAGCCCAGCCTGCACCCTCTTCAATCTGGGACCCCTTGGGGGATCGAGCCTAAACCAGCAGTCAGACATCCCTCTCACAATCCGGGACTGCTGGCTCCTAACCACTCGCCTGCCTGCCTGCCTGCCTGATTGCCCCTAACCGCTTCTGCTTGCCAGCCTGATCACTCCCTAACCACTCCCCTGCCAGCCTGATTGACGCCTAACTGCTCCCGTGCCAGCCTGATCACCTCCAACTGCCCTCCCCTGCCAGCCATCTTGTGGCTGTGGGTGCCGCCATCTTTTAGGGCGTGGCAGTCAATTAGCATATTCCCTCCTTATTGGCTGTGGGCGCTGCCAACTTTGAGGGCGGGAAGTCAATTAGTATATTCCTTATTGGCTGTGGGCGCTGCCATCTTTGAGGGTGGGGCAGTCAATTAGCATATTTCCTCCTTATTAGCTGTGGGTGCCGCCATCTTTTGCAACTGTGTGAGGGTCAATTAGCATATTCCCTCTTTATTAGATAGGATACTGCAATGTATCTATCCAATGACTGATGGACATTTGTGTTGTTCCAGTTTCTGTCTATCATGAACACTGCTGAATCATCTTCTGTCTTGTCCAAGAAAGTCTTTTCTACCTTAAAAGCATAAACATATTATCTATGGTCCTCTAAACATTTTATCCCTTTTCCTTTGTTAGCTATTATGGGATTTGCAAATGTTTTTTCTCAGCCTGTGTCTTGTCTTTTACTGTGAGCACATAGGCCCGGGGACTTTATCTGTGGCATTCTTCGAGGCCTGGATCGAAACTGCATTGCTGCAGAGATGAGCTGTGTTTGCTTCTGCCAGTCACCTGGGGTATTTGTATGATCCAAGATACTCCCCCACCAAGTTTACTGTCCCAAATAGGAAAAGGCAGGAGGGAGAAGACGGGACATGCTTCTTCACTTCCAGGGAAGATGAGGAAGTTGCACATTCACTCCCACTCACAATCCCACAGCTTAGTCATAGAAAACTGTAAGGTAGGCTAGAAAGTGCAGCTTTTAGCGAAGTGGCCATGTGACCAGCTAAAAGTCCTGTGCAACATGGTAACACACATTCTAGTAAATAACAGAACCCACATGTGAACTGAGGTTGGTATGATTCCAAAGCCATGCCCTTTGCTCTACTTTGTCCTGTCTTCCTGGGAAGAAGCCAACAGGATATTATTATATTTTATTATTATTGATTTCAGAGAGGAAGGGAAAGGGAGAGATAGATAGAAACATCAATGACAAGAGGATTATTGGCTGCCTCCTGGGAATCCAGCCCACAACCCAGGAATGTGCCCTGACCAGTAATCGAACCATGACCTCCTGGTTAATAGGTCAATGCTCAACCACTGAGCCACAATGGCCAGGGGAGGGAATTATTTTTTAATAGACTCCTAGGAACCCTCAGGTCCCCCAGCCAATAAGTATCAAAGCCAGGGCTTGAACATGCATTTTCTCAATGGACCACCTTCTCACTACCCGCTGGGCCCTCTGGACTATTCCTGGAAGGGGCATTGTCATGGCCCCCTGGTGGCATTGTACTCATTCTGTGTTTTTCTGGGAAGCCAGTAGTTACCCTCCCAAACTTCATCCCTTCTCCTCTTTCCAGAGAACTAACTAACTTTGCCCTGTGGCCTGGCACCTGGAATTTCTCAAGCTGCTTTGTGGCACTCATCCCAGTCTGTGGCCTCCTGGGCATCCTCTGGGTCATTGGGCAGGACGGCCGGGAGTCAGCCTCCAGCCTCCTGGCCAGGGACAATATTTAGAACACGATGCCCCGATGGGATGCTCACAGCAGTGCACATCAGGAAATCCCCTGGCCTCAAGGCTGCACATAGAAGCATCTATTTCAGCTGGGAAGGCACCTGAACATGACAATCAATGAGCTTCTTTTTCTTTCCTTTTTGCTGATGTTGCAGGCATTTGAGAACCAGCTAAGTGGGCAAAATGTCTGATAGTTTCCAAAACAGACTTCTCCTCTTGACAGAGTTCTCAGGAGCTGCATGTGTGTGCTTAGGGTCACTCCATCTCACTCCTTTGTACTGTGTCTACTCTGTCAGCTCTGTTTCATGGGCGGGTAGCGGCTCCCTGGCCAGAGATGACAGGCCCCATTCAGTGTGAGCAAACGGTCAGAGGGATTTGCTTCATGTGGGGTAGACACCAACGAGAAAATGAAACAGCTGGTGCACAATATTTGTGCATGGAGTGGGGGGGTCCCCTCAGCCAAGTCTGCACCCTCTCCAATCCGGGACACTTCAGGGGATGTCCAACTTCTGGTTTAGGCCTGATCCCGGGGATCAAGCCTAAACCGGGAGTCGGACATCCCTCTCACAATCTGGGACCACTGGCTCCTAACTACTCACCTGCCTGCCTGATCACCCCTAACTGCCCCCCTGCCAGCCTGGTCACCCCTTACAGCCCCCCTCTGCTGGCCTGATCACCCCTTACTGCCCCTACCTGCCAGCCTGGTCACCCACAACAGCCCCCCTCTGCTGGCCTGGTCACCCCTTACTGCCCCCCCTGCTGGCCTGGTTGCCCCATGCAGCCTGCTGTTCAGTGTTTGGTCGTCCCTCAGTAACCCCCCTGTCAGCCTTGTCACCCCACACAGCTTGCCAGCCTGCTGTTCGGTCATTACTGTTACTGTGATGACATCCCAGCAATTTGCATATTCTTCTATTATTAGTATAGATAATATGCTTATAACATTGAGTAAGTTTAAGGTATACAACATGTTAATGTGAAACATTTATATATTGCGATGTGATGACCACCGTAGCTTTAGCTAACACCCCTATCACATTTCTTTTTTGTGGTGAGAATACTTTGTTTTTGTATTACAATGATACTGGCAAACAATTTTTTAACTCCTAAGAATTATCAATTTAAATAACCCAGACACAAAAGAAGGTATAGAATATACTTCCATTTATATGAAATGTGCAGAAAAGGTACATCTATAGAGGCAGAGAGAGGAAGAGTTGTTACCTGGACTGGGGTGTGAACAGGGAGTGACGGCAAATGGGCACAAGGGATCTTTTCGGGGTGATGGATTGTGGGGATGGTTAGACAACTCTGTGAATATATTAAAAATCAGGGAATTGTATGGAAATGGAAAAACTTAAAATGGAAAAACTTTATGATATATGTTACACCTCGTTAAGCTAGTAAGATTATAAACAAAATGTATCCTAAATATACAAAATTTAGAAAATAAGGAACAAAAATCACCTATAATCCCACCACCCTAATACAACTATTATTGATTTTTTAAATATTCCATTCTAGATGTTATTTGTTACCTACACTTAACAATTACAAAAATAATAACATTAACTAACATGTATTGCATACTTAGCAAAATCCAGGTGCTGGGTCAAACACATAACACACATTATCTCCTTCTGGGGAAGGTACAGTTATTATCCACATTTTATTAATGAGAAACCTGAGGCTTGGAGAGATTCACTGACTTGCTATGAAAAAGTAATTTTGCACTTTGCTGCAGTCTTGATTCCTTTAATGTCTGGATCAGTAAACCACACAGTACTTAACTCTTCCCTTTCTGAACATGGATAGTTTTTTCATTAAAAAAATGTGATGAACATCTTCATGAGAAATAGCTTGATCTGTATTTAACATCATCTTCTTAGGATGCTTTTCTAGAAGCTGGGTCAAAGGGAAGGAGGCCATTTTTAAGTTTCTTGAAGTGAAATTGGTTTCCAGAGATTTGGGATTAATATTTCTACCTGACAATTTTCTCTTATCCTCACCAGCACTAGATATGCCATTGAATTTCCTCTTGTATAACTTATCTATGCTTTTTTCCCATTTGTTTATTGGTATTTTACTAGTTTATTTATGGGTTCTGTATAAGTATATTAATCCTTCATGTTTTATCTTAGCTGAAAATGTTTCCTTTCTTTGCCTATTTATTTTACAACTGATTTTTACATAGTGAAATTGATTGTTATTTTCCTTTGTGACTTTATTCGTTGCTTCTAGACTTTCAGAGATGTCTCTCTCCAAGGTGTTGATAACATTCAGTTATATTTTCTCCTGATTTTTTCAGTAGTGGAATTTGTTTACATTTAAGAATTATCCATCATTTATTTTAGTACATAGTTTGGGATGTGAGTCTGTATGATTTTTCCCCCCTAAACTGTTATTCAACTATTCCAGCAGCAGCACTGGCACCTTTCCCCACTGTTTGCTGATACTTCATCATCTATACTAATAAAAGGGTAATATGCTAATTAGACCAGACATCTTCCGGACATCCTTCTGGACAAAGCCATGGTGGCCAGGGGCTAAGGCAGAGGAGGTTAGGCCAGCAGGGAAGAGCGGTTAGGGGCGATCAGGTAGGCAGGCAGGTGAGCAGTTAGGAGCCAGCAGTCCCAGGCCTAAATGGGCAGTCGAACATCCCCTGAGCAGTCCCGGATTGCAAGAGAGTACAGGCCAGGCTGAGGGACACCCCCCACCCATGCACAAATTTTGGGCACTGGGCCTCTAGTATTCTTATAAGAGGCTGCATTTTGCTCCAGAGCTATACTATCATTTTTATTAAAATATATGTTTTTATTGATTTTTTAGAGAGAGAGAGAGAGAGAGAGATAGAAACATCAATCTGCTGCCTCCTACATGCCCTCTACTGGGGATCGAGCCCACAACCTGGGCATGTGCCCTGACCGGGAATTGAACCAGTGACCTCTTGGTTCATGGGTCAACGCTCAACCACTGAGCCATACTATCTTAATCATTATTGTTTGATAATATGCTTTTGCATATAGTAGGGCTACAATTTCACCTTTTCATCCATGAGAGTTCAACTAACCTGACTTGTAGGCCTCCCAGGTAAACAGCAGGACACATGAGTTTGGCTCCCAACGCAGGACACAGGAGAGGATGGTGATGCAGTGCGGGTGGGGGAGCATGCAGTGTCCCTGGGTGTGACTGAGACCCCAGAGGAGAAGAGTGAGCAGGAACCTGTCCCTGAGATACTCAGAACCAACAGGGCCAGAAGAGCCTTTCATGCAATTTCATGCAATCCCTTACCTTTATAAAAAGAAAACCCAGGTGAGGAAAGTGAGTCTTGTGCCCAAACCCAGAGAGGCAGTTAGTGGCAGAGCTGGGACTATGTCTGGGCTCTGGACCACTTGTCAGGGCTCTCGAATGTTCCCCAGGAAAGAAGGATTCACGGGAGGAGAGGTCCACGTGGGGTGCAGCATCAGGGACGGCTTAGGAATCACAGAGTTGGCTGATAGGTGAACGCCAGTACATCTTTTCACACCTACTATCTAGTCACCCTTACCTCTGCGCTCTGTCAAGTCCTGTGCAAAACCCCTTCCCCACCTGCCCCTTAATTGATGGGCCAGGTCAACCAGCCCCCTCTGTGTCTTAAACATACCAGCTGACGCTCCCAACTGGGAGCTTGTCTACGCCACGCCTCCATACTTCCGCTCCCACCAAATGTTTACCAAGAATCAATTATTTCTGTTCCCAAATCTATGTATGCCACTTATGCTTAGCACTGTAATCATGTAATTTAACCCAAAGAAACATAAGCCAGAAGAGAAGAGTGTGGAACAAAGAAACGTGTTGCTGTGTCATGACAAACACGTTGCTTTGGAAAAACTTGACAAATTATCACTGAAAAATCAAATTGAGTGAGTGGGGATGCAGCAACTGTTAAAAAGACAAAGAAGCACAGGAGGAGTCTGTCTAAATCCAGAAGGGTTCTGCACTCAACGTGTTTCCAAGGTTCTCTCTTCTCTTTATGAAACAGTGACGGAGATTATGAGAACAGCGAACGCAGATGAGACGGGGAGGTCCTCAGAGGGGCCTTTTTAAAGGAAAGGCCTTGGATCCACCGAAATAAGATGCTGTGTGCCTTGTTTTATCATTTCCTGGCTTGACCATGTTTCTGTCTCTTTCTCTCTGTCTCGTCTCCATATCTCCATGTGTCTCTCTCTGTCTCTGTCTTTCTGTGTGTCTCTGTCAGTCTTGGTATCTGCCTCTCTCTCTCTCTCTGTTTCTCTCCATGGCTGAGTCAGGTGGCGGAGTCCTCACGTTTCACTGGTTGGCAGTTTTTGCCCTCCCACTATCCCAGCCCACGAGCAGGAAGACCTGCTGCTGGCACGGCACGAGTTGTTTTGGTCGGCTGAGTCCCACATCAGAAAACAAGGCATGAGCCCACCCTGTGCCTGGTCTGAAGGGCTGCGCTGGCCGGGGTCGCAGGACCACTGAAAACCCTGACTGAGGCATTTCCCATTTGAACCCAGGGTCTAGCCTCCTCCCTGGTGACCAGCCCCTCAGTGGAGAGAGGCAGTAGCCCTCTGTCCTGGTGATGAGGAATCCTGGGGAGCAGTGGTCCCTGTCCATCGCAGAACCTCTGCAGCCGCAGGCTTTATGTCAGGACTACTGCTCTCTGACGCCCGCTCCCCCCCCACCAACCCCGCCCCGCCAATTTGCATTACAGTGATGGTACCCTGGGGACATGCCTGCCTTCCCCCCAGCCCCTGTGCTCTCTCATGCGAAGGACCACACCTGTTTATGGTCCCTCACACCAGAGAGCACAGGGTCTGGGTACATACCACAGTGACTAGAACATAGTAGTTGTTCAATAAACATTAGCTTCCTGCCCTGTATTGTTCCTCCATAAGCAAGTCACCTGAATCTCTGCTTTCCCTTCAAGCATCTCTCCTGCCCAGGGTTTCTCATTTCCTTTCTGTAGCCAAGTCCAGCCCAGGGTCTGGGCCCAGCCAAACTCTATCCACACAGTTCAACCCACCGGTCCCCTAGCGCTGCTGTCCCTCTGGCTTCCAGCACTCGCTGCCTTATATCTGCTGCCCGTACCCCCCTGCATCTCCTGGAACCATAGGCAGAAATGGTCTGCATGTGGGCACAGGCGTCATCTTCTGGGAAATCGCACAGGAGTCCTGGGTCCCCAAAAGGTTTAGAACTAATAGGCGGGGAAAGGAGGCCTGGGAAGGCTTTGAGTAAAGCTGCCTTCCACCTGTGGGTGCAGGTGGGCTCTCTGCTGTCCCTCTTGGGAGGTTCCCTCGGATGGGGAACCTGTGAGGAGGCTCCCGGTGGTGGCACGTCCGCGTGTACCTTTCCCGGAACAGCATTCTAATGTGAAAAGCAGTGTGACCGTCAGAATAGCCACTTCCCAGGTTTGTCATCTTTATAGGTTTTTGTTTCTTCACATTCCGAACATTTTTTAAGCAGAAATCATTTTAACTCGGCTGGATTTGAAACGAGAGATGGAGTGATTCACCCTGGTCTCATCTAAAATAGATAAGGAGGCCTGGTTTGCTGAGCGCCGGCGTCGGCCATGTGCTTGGACGGCACGCACAGCTGCAGGGAATGATACCCCCTCGTAAATAAATCAGCCGCTGGCAGCCTCGCCCTGGAATATTTATAAGGACACAGACCTGGGAAGGAGGAACCTCGGGTCTAAGCTGCAAAGATGATTGAAAAAAGGCCTCTTTGTGTCTGGAAAGTTGGATTTGTGGTTACCTGCAGGAAGACAGGGGGGAAACAAAAGAAAGCAGCCAGTTCTATGTGGAGAGAGATGGCATGTGAAATGTTCTGTCATGTTCAACAGCGGCCTGTCCTTCCGCGCGTCTGTGAGTCTTTCTCACCACAGGAGAGAGGAACGTAGCGGGACAGTCTGGTTCTCTCCCTTCCTAACCTCCAAGTTCTGGCTGGGCAACCCAGGGCAGGATACGCTTAGAGATCTGAGGGGAGTCCCCACATGTGCTCCCAAGTTATACCAAAGCCCCATCTCACCCTGGGCCCCCCTTCCTGTTCTCGTGTTATGAAGCCCTGTGGGTGAAAGGGGATCTGCCGCAGAGAAGCGATACAGATGGACCCGGCCACGTATCGGTGACACTTATCTCAGCGCGGAGCCAGATGCTGCAAGGGGACCCCTAGCTCAGTGAGCACAGTGTAACCTTAGGCCGGCTGCCTCCTCTGAGCGTCTTCCTCACCTCCACCCCTCCCGCCACTCAGTTCCTCTCATCTATTAAATTCCTCCAGGGAGAGTGGGGAATCACACCCCTCCCTCCATCCCAGGAAAGCCTCAGAGAACCCCAGGAAAGGCATGTCACGGTGTCCTGGGAGGAGCAATGAGCAGCATGGCCTAGGGCAGTGGTCGGCAAACTCATTAGTCAACAGAGCCAAATATCAACAGTACAATGATTGAAATTTCTTTTGAGAGCCAAATTTTTTAAACTTAAACGATATAGGTGGGTACATTGTCATTAATTTAATTAGGGTACTCCTAAGGCTTAGGAAGAGCCACACTCAAGGGGCCAAAGAGCCGCATGTGGCTCGAGAGCCGCAGTTTGCCGACCACGGGCCTAGGGCCATTGGTTGAGACTTCACTGAGCCCTTATCAGCAACAACTGATTCATTAGTGTATTGCAACCTTGACCTACGTGCACCACTGTTCTAGGTAATGTGGTAAAAATGGGCAAAAGGCAAGATCCCATGCCTGTGGGTATCAGAGATGTGGAAGAAAGCTGGCACGGAGCTACGGTGCAATAATGCAAACTACTGCCAGAAATGCACAGAGGGTGCTGGGGGTGGAGAGGAGGCATATCACACAGCCTGGGGGGGCGGGAGGGGGGTACGGGGGGGGGGGGTGTGCAGGAGGCAGCTGAGGGCTAAAGGATGCATAGAGGGTAAGCCAGGCCAAAGAGAAGTGGGCAGAGGGGACAGTGGAGGCAAAGTCCCAGGCTTGGGAAAGAAACATCCTGGCACATGGAGAAAATGAGAGCATTTTGATGTTGCTGAAGTGGCAAGAAATGGATCTGTAGTCAGGACCAAAATGTAAAGGACTTAGGTCTTCAACATAAGGAGTTTGAATCCTATAGGCAGTATTTTCACATGGCGCTCAGAGCATGCCACCTCTCTAAGCTCTGCACTGGCTCCCCATTTCCCCACAGTCAACACCCAAGTGCTTACGGGGCCTGTAGGCCCAGCATGGCCTGGCTTCCAGCTGCCTCTCTGACCTCATCTCCTTCCAATGCCCCGCCCCCCTTCACACTCTCACAGCCTCCTCCCTAGTCTTCAAACAAGCCAGGCAGCTTCTGGCCCAGGACCTTTGCACTGCCTGTTCCCTCTACCCTAAATGCTCCTTTCCCAGATATCATCATGGCTCACGCCCTCACCTCCCTTAAGTCTTGCTGAAATGTTACTTGGTGAAGCTTGCCCTGGCCATCCTTTTCAAAATGTCAATGTCCTCCTCTCATTTCACACTTTTAAAATCCTTTCCCCTGTCCAATTTCTTTCTTTCGGAGCACTTAACACCTTTTAACATACTTGTGAATTTCTTCTTTATTATGTCTCTCCCAACTGGAATATAAACTGGACCAGAGCAGATGTTTTCATGTATCTTCTTTACTGCTCTATCCCCAGTACTTAGAATAGTGACTAGCACATAGTAGGTTCTCAGTAAGTTTCTTAATCTGTGACTAAGCTAGGAAGCCAATGACAGGCATTAGACAGGGGAGTGACATACACTTAGAATTTAAAATCACTCTAGTTACACAGCAGCTACACAGTGGACTCTTGGTAGTTTTCCCACTTTACTTTCTAAAAACATGACCCATAGTAAGAAATCAATCGAAATTAAGTGACCCAGTACCCGTACTATGAACACGCAAATATACAAAAACATCTAACTAAAATGAAAGTTTCATGAAACAATATTTACCTATTCACCTTTTGCAATGCTGTGATCTATTCTATTATATGGCTACGTCCCTTTTTTAAGAAAAAATATATAATGGTTACTAAATTGATTCCACAACCCACCAATAGATCAAAGTTTGTAGGTAAACAACAACAACACTGGTATAATATTCTGGAATTAGATACTGATAATGGTTGTACAACATTGTAAATATACTTAAAACTACTGAATTATACACATTAAAACGGTGCATTTTATGTTCTGTGAATTTTATCTAAACAAAAAAAATATTTTCATGGTGTAGAGGATTAGTTTAAAAGAATCCAACCTGGAGCTAGGAAAACCAATCAGAAAATGATTATAATAATCCAGGTAAGAGGTGATGAGTGGACAGAGATAGACAACATAGAGGACAGTAGAACTATTTAGAAGGTTAAACTGGAAAGCAAGAGAAAAAGGAAGAGTCCAGGGTGATTCTAACTTCCACTTCTGGTACTAGGAGATGATGGTGCTCATTTGAAATCAAGAACATACAGTGCACATAGTAGGACAGTATTTTTATTAAAAAAAAAAAAAATAACCAGTGTGTGTGTGTTCATGCATTTGTGAATGCACAGAAGAGCTGTTAGGCTCCACTCCACAGTGTTGACCAGCCAGGGAGGCCTGTGGGCTGAGATGAGAGGTCCACCAGCATTCAAGGGGTGGGCAGTGGAGGAGGCTGGGAAAGAAGGGGTACAGAGAGAGCAGGAGTGTGCAGCGACTTTTCAGAGGAAGGTGACCAGCCAAGACTTCATGAGATATGGGTTCTGGAAAGTGAGGAGACAGTGAAGATAAAGAAGGCTAGAAGGTTAAGCCTACCTGGCCAGTCTGAGCTGTTTTCCGGAACAGCTCTCCCAAGTGATTTACAACCTCAGAACCAGCAGGGCCTTGGCCTGTGATGGGCCAATTTGCCCTTCATTATCTTCACCCACATCCTTCGTTCTCTCCTACCCACAAGCCTACCTGACTGTCCCTTTAGTGCAGCCGTTCTCAACCTGTGGGTGGCGACCCCTTCGGCGGTCGAATGACCCTTTCACAGGGGTTGCCTAAGACCATCCTGCATATCAGATATTTACATTATGATTCATAACAGTAGCAACATAGCAGTTATGAAGTAGCAACGAAAATAATTTTATGGTTGGGTCACAACATGAGGAACTGTATTTAAAGGGCCAGAAGGTTGAGAACCACTGGTCTAGTGGCTCTTGTACCTGGAGGTCCAAGTGGCCTCTGGACATCTCTAAAGGAAATTTTTTGTTAATGAGTAGAATCTAATGAGCAAAATAGACAAACAGCTGAAACCGGTTTGGCTCAGTGGATACAGCGTCGGCCTGCGGACTGAAAGGTCCCAGGTTCGATTCCGGTCAAGAGCATGTACCTGGGTTGCGGGCACATCCCCGGTAGATGTGCAGGAGGCAGCTGATCGATGTTTCTCTCTCATTGATGTTTCTAACTCTCTATCTCTCTCCCTTCGTCTCTGTAAAAAATCAATTAAATATATTTTTTTAAAAATAGACAAACAAATAGGAACAGACTCATAGATACAGAGAACAGACTAACAGCTGTCAGAGGGGAGGGGGTTCTGGGGCTGGGTGAAACAGGTGAAGGAATTAAGCAAACAAATAAACAACATACAAAAAACCTCATAGACACAATCATCTGTTTGGTGATTACCAGAGGGAAAGGGGGTGGGGGAGGTAGAAGAGGGTAAAGGGGGAATGAGTGATGAGGGAAGGAGACTTGACTTTGGGTGGTGAACACACACTACAATATGCAGATGATGTAATATAGAATTGTACACCTGAAACTCCTATGCTTTTATTAACCAATGTCACCCCAATAAATTCAATAAAAAATAAAATAAGTTTCCTCCCTGTGGGTTGAGTGAAGGGTGGGTTGTTGTGACAACCCCAAGGGCTGGAATGGGTGGAAATAGGAATATAGACATTTTTCACTGTGAGGAAAAGAAATGCATAATTATTTATTCAGCTAGACCCAGTCTTCACATGATTCTGGTAATAGAGTCCTCCAGCAGTCACCCAGAGATATGGCTCAGCCCTAAGCACTCCCTGCCTCCCACCCTACCCCACCCCCACCCCTCCAGAGGCAGACTGCTGCAGATAGGGTCACAGTTGAGACAGGTTTCTACACCCTTTCAGAGACTTGTGCAGCCTTTTCAGAACAACCCCCGGAGGGGTCCACGGAGACAGAGCTAGAAAAGAGGGCATGAGGCCATGATCAGCTTCTGTTTGTCAATGGCCTTGAATTACTACTTGGCACTTACATTAAGAAACAGGACTGCAGTCAATCCTACAAGCATCCGTGAAGCTCTTATCACCTGCAAAGCAAAATGCTCAGATCCTGAGAGGCTACAGACAAGGCTCCTTCTTGCCTGTCAGCCAGCACCCTTGTGTGAAATAGAGAAAGGCACCTCCTCCTCTGGACCAATGCAGGCCCTTGTCGGGAAGCACAGCTTGGTGAGCAACCTCAGGCTGCATCAGATCCTGCTACCCACCCCGCAAAATGCAGTGCCCAACCCACCGCATACAGCAGCCCCAGAGACAGAGATGAATATGGCAGTCTCCTTCCCCCACAAGCTCATAAACTAGTTGGTAAACACACACCTAACCAGCCAACCAACAAAAGCAGCCTCTGGGAAATGCTAAGACAGAGGTGCAGACATGGTAGGGGCACCCATTCACGCTGACAAGGCTGCCTGTGGAGATGGAATTTGAGCCAGGCCTTGAAATATTGGCAGATGGGGGAGTGAAGAAAGGGGCACAAGATTTCAAAATGTCTCCTAGGAACTGGGAGGAAATTGCTATGGCTGGAAGATAAGAGAACCAACTGGATGGAAAAGGACCTTAGGGAAGGTCATGGGGGATAAGAATGAAAGCCTAAATTGCGGAGAGCGTTGACTAACTTACTGAGGAGTGTGTACTTGGAGGGAGCCACAGTAGGTTGGAGAATGGGGTTTCCCCCTCTGACCCAGCTATCCTGGGTCTTTCTCAGAAGTGGGGTTGTCTTACAAGAAGAATTCACACTGAGACCTTCCAAAGGGGACCCCAGCTGCTCTCTACAGCAGCCGAGGGGAAGTCCCTGAGTCGAGTGTCAGCATGGCCACATCACGCAGAGGGGCAGCATGAAACGTGTGCAGACTCGCCAACAGGAGAATGCCCGTCTGCATCTATTGAAGGTCATCTCGGACAGTTCTGGCCCAGCTCCAGTGATGGAGGGGACACTCCTGCTCTGCTCGAGGGCCCCAGGGATGTGCACATTCCACCAGAGAGCCACCTGGAGAGAGCATGCCTTTCAAAACCCATAGGATGGAGCCCAGAATCCATGGCATCCCCTGGTCCAAGCAAACCTGGCTTCTATGAGCAGGATTTCCTCAATCATTGGACGGCTCCGTCCTCCCCACTGGCTGCTCCTGCATGAGAGAGGCAAGCATTGCACAGAAAAACCTCATGGCAACCACTTTACCTCCCAAAAAGTCTACTCCTTGACTTTTCCTACACACGTGCTTCTCCAAGCATGGTCTGCAGGCCAGTAACATCAGCATCGCCTAGGAGCCTAATGGAAATGCAGAATCTTGTGTTCCAGTCCAAACTTACTGTATTTTTACAAAATCCTCAGGTGATTTGTGTGAACCTTGGAGGCTGAGAAGCCTGTTCTAAACCATTCTTTCCTGTTCTTTGTGTAGTTCCCTGGTTATTCTTTCTCAGTCTCCCTTACCTTTACCCTCCCCTGCCCCTGTTAATGCTGAGAGATCCTCTGCCCTCTTTCTTCTCCTTCTGGCCCCTCCCTGGGTGATCTCAGCCACTGCCATGGCTTCCAAGACCACCTGCCTTTCACTGACTCCCTAGCCTGTACACTTGTCACCAACCACTTTCCCGGCTGCCTGACCCATACATCTAAGGACCCTATGAGATGGCTCCATCAACAACACATCAGATTCCACATGCCCCACACCGAATTCATCTTCTCTCCCTCAGCCCTGCAGCCCGCCTCCTGTGTTCCCTGGGGCATCCAGGCTATCCTGTAAATTCATTCTATATACTGTGGGTCTACTTCCTAAACAGTTTCTGATCCTGGGTGCACCCTCCCTCCATCCTCATTGCCGCAGCCTCGGGTTAGATCCGTAACTCTGTCTGAAGGGCCGCTGCAGGTCTGGCCAACTCACCACCACAACTCTTCTCCATGTGGCAGCTCAGCCATCCTGTGGAAGGAGGCTCTGCCATCTCACAGCTACTGGGACTGGAACACGCAGCCTCCTCTGTTGTCACTGCAGGGGTAATGACTACTGAGACACCTTGCATTAGCCCCTCGCTGACACTGACATTACTAAGGCTCACAACCCATTGGTCAGAATTAGTCACATGACCCCATCTAAGAGGGGGTGGGAAGAAAGAGGGGGATCCTGCTCTGTCACAGCCTGGAAGGAGAGGGCAGGTGGACGTGGGTGAGCTTTAAAAACCTCCTCCGCTCCGTCTGCTCCATAGCCCTTATCAGCGCCTGACATACTATGGGCAGTAACCATCCCCCCTCCCACCCCCCCATCCCTTATCCATGGTTTCTGTACTTTCAGAAACAGTCAACCAGGGTCTTGAAATATTAAATGAAAAATTCAGAAATAAACAATTTATCCGTTTTGAATTGCATGCTATTCTGAGTGGCGTGATGAAATCTCGTGCTGCCAGCCCCATCCTGCCCAGGATGTACCCCACCCATTTCCCAGCATATTCATGCTGTGTACGTTGTCTGTCCATTAGTTATTGACCCACTTGGTTATAGATCAACAATAGTGGTATCTCAGTCACCCTTATTTTACTTAATAATGCCACAGTCACATAGTTTTTATTAGAGTATATTGTATAATGGCTCTATTTCATTATTATTGTTCATCTCTTCCTGTGCCTAATTTATAAATTAAACTTTATCATAGGTATGTATGTATAGTAAAAACTTTCAGTACTACCTGCAGTTTCAGGCACCCACTGGGGGTTTTGGGACATATCCCAGTGCCAACTGTAAGGGCAGCTTATTGTATTTGCCTGTTGATATGTTTGTCCATTCATTATAATGTAAGTTTTCTGAGGGCAGATCATTTGTTTTGCTCATTACTGTATTCCCAGTACCCAGAGGGTCTGGCACATAGTAAGCATTCAATACATATTTGATGAATGAGTTACTAATAAAATGAATTAATGAATGGCCTGAGTGGTATGTACACATTGGGGCGATAAAAAAGTAAGAAAGGGTAGTATCACATAAGGCATGATAAGCCTTATAAAGGGATTTCACTTTGTCCTGTACAGTGTAGGAGGCCACTGGGGACTTTAAAAGGGGAGTGACGCTCTGGAAGATCACTTGGGGTGCAGGTTGGTGGATGGGTTGGAAGGAGCCACACAGGAGGCAGGGAGACCAGCTGGAAGGCAGCGGGTGGTGGGGTTCTTGAAGGAGGAGAAAAGGGACTTGCTGAGGGATTGAATGTTGGCTTGAGAGAAGAGGAGTGAGGATGCTTACATGGGTTTGGCTTGAATAACTAGAGGCTAGAAGGATGGCGGTCCCTTTGTTCAACCTCAAGTGGGGTGGTCTGAGGACTTGAGCAGACCTGGGTGGGGGGGTAATCGGAATTTGAGACATATGACCTTTGACATGCCTATTCCACATGCCCAGGCCTTGCTAAGCTACACACAACTCCCACACATATGATGCTTTTCCTCACCACTGAAATTTTGCACACGCTGTTTCCTGCCTTGCATAGTGTTTCCTCTCTCTCTCTGTCAACCACTCCCTGGTCTGACCCAGAGAACAAATTAGAAAGAGAACCCTGAGAATGTGGGTCATTTTTTCCATGTCTGCCCTGTGGGCACAAAACTGCTTCCCCCGCCCAGGTGGGTGTAGGAGTCTCCAGGATGGAGGGGAGTTGTCAGCTAGGCCCCTGGGACCAGGCTGGGTGGCTGGTCAGCCTCTAGGCAGGACCAAGGCAGCCACTGCAGCCAGCACTTGTTGATGCCGTTACTTCTCCGTGAAACACAGGATGACTCATGGAGTCAATGAGTTTGCCGACCACTACACTAAGCCTCTCCTCCCTCTCTGGGTTCTGGTCCCCAATCTTGGCCTAAAACAGTGCCCCTGTCAGTCTTGTTCTTGCCGACTTCCCTCCCATGTGCCAGCCTGCTTCAAAGTTGTGTCAGATGGAAAGTGATACCCCCGTGCCATCACTCAGGGGCACGAGACAGAAACCCTGCTTGAGGGAAGAGTGTGGGCTTACTCAGTCCAGTCCTAGGAAATCCTCTCTGGCCACCGTTCTGTAAATAATGTACTGGGAACCAGTTCAGGACCACTGCTTAGCTGCAGACTGACTCTAGCGGCCTTTAGGGTGGTGACTGGGTTCGTCGTTAGCTGCTCTCCTGCTCCCAACTGCTGCCCTGAGAGGTGATTGAATATCGCCTCATGCATTAACCATGCCCGGGGACCGCGCTGCCAGAGCTTCATTACCTACCCGTCCACCTGCGGCCCCCATCCCTTCGTCACAGGCCATCTGGATGGACACCTTGATGGATTACTGAGGGTTCCGTGGTGTGTGGAGTTGCTGACAGCATCACCTGGTGGGAGGGGGAGGGACGGTGTTGTAGCCAACCTGTCAACCTATGGTGCGTGTCGACTTTTGTGGGACTTGGGCACATCCTGCTGGCACACTCATCGGAGCCCTCATTTCATGGGCACATGTCTCCTGCTAGGACAGTGTCTGCCAACCCACCATCTGTTTCCAACCTATTGAAAGGGCTTTGGCAAAAAAAGTCCGAATTCAGCAGTTTTGATCAACCCCCCAGAGGAGATTACCCCTGGACCATTTTCAAGAGTGGGAAATACCAACACCAACTTGCGAATTACAAAGCTCAGCCACAAGATAAAGGGTTGGTAGCTTGCAGAGAAATTGGCACAGCTGGGAAAGGGAACTGCGGATGACAAATGCCTCCTCTTTCCAAATATCAGTGGGCAAAGAAGAAATGGCAAGCCACTGTGCTCAACGCTTTTGGAGAAGAAAATCATTTATAATTTTGATTTTTTGATTTAATGTCAGCAGAAGGGGAGCAAGAGGAGCGAAGCTAATATTTGTTGAGTTCCTGTGCTGGGTCAGAGGCAGTGTACCACGTTGTGCACAGTTTCATGTGCGTTGCCTCATTGAGCCTTCCCCACAGGGCTTTGAGGCAGGTATTCCTGCAATCTTCTGTCAGGGGAGGTAGCAAGTTCAGAGAGTGACAGAGCGTGCCCACGGTCTCCCAGCTTGCTCATGGTAAAGCGGTGATTCAACCCAAACTGTCTAATTTTAAGTCTACCCTCTCTCTACTATACCACATGTTCTCGCCAGCACATTTCAGGAAAGTGAGAAACCAGAAAGGATCTTAACTCATAACAAAATCAGAACAAGCAGCTTGGAGCAAGTGTCATTGAATAAAATTAGTTTAAATAATCAACATTTTTATTAAGGGTCCCAGGAGGCCTCCATCCAGGAGGGAACATACTGGCGCCTCTATACACATTGTGTTGAATAAACCAGTTCCCTCAAGTGCAAGAGTTGCTGTCATTGAACACTCCTACAGTCGCTGTTGTACTTCAGGGGAATGGAGCAGGACCTAGAAGAGACACACCACTGGCCAGGTGAAAGGCGGGGCCCCTGAAACCTTGCCCCTTGGCCTTAGCACTCGACAACTCCAAGACTGAGGCCTCCTTGCCAAAGATTTGGATGTAGGAAGGGCAAGAGGAAATGGTGTGGGAGACCTGGTGCCCAGGGCTGTTTTAACTCTCACTTTCCATTCCTCCATTTCAAAGAATTACAACTATTGTGCTTAATATTAGCAATGGCCATGGCAATGGACTGAATGTTTGTGTCCCCTCAAAAATCATATGTTGGAATCCTAACCCCCAGTATGTTGATATTAGGAGGTGGGTCCTCTGGAAGGTAAATAGGTGATAAGGGTGGAGCCCTCATGTGTGGGATCTGTGCCCTTATAAAAGACACAGGGGCTCTCTCACCGCCTTTCTGCCTTATAAAAAGACAATCAGAAGTCTGCAACCTGAAAGAGGGTCCCCACCAGAACCCGGTCGTGATGGTACCCTGGTCTCAGAGTCCAGCCCCCAAAACTGTGCGAACTAAATGTCTGTTGTTCTGTGGTGCTTTGTGATAGCAGCCAGAATAGACTAACACAACCATGCAGCTGCTCTGAAAGCAATTCTGAGGCCATGCAGCTGCTCTGAAGCAGTTTCAGCTCAGCAGCAGAAGGTAGACCACTCAGTGACCTGTGTTGGTGAAGGGCCAGGAGGGGAGGGGTCCAGAGCTTCCCAGAGCCATAATATTCAGAGAACAGCAGAGGATATCTGAAGGCAAAGGGTGAACTTCTGATTTGCCAAAGAAGGAGATGCATGGAGGGAGAACCGGAAGGCATTCTGATACTTCCCCCTCCTGCGTGCTCATGTACTGGCCAGACATGTTGTCAACTGAAAGGAGCTCACGACTGGTTTAGGACAGCATCAGTGTCCGGTAGAACTTTCTGCAACGATGGAAATGTTCTCTTTCTGCACTGTGCAGTGTGGTGGCGACTCGCCACGCGTGGCTGTTGAGCACTGGAAATGTGGCTGGTGTGACTGAGGAACTATATGTTTATTTCTTTTAAATTCATATAAATTTAAATAGCCATATGTGACTAGTGGCTCCCAGATTGGCTGGCATAGGAGAGGAAACTAACCTAAAAGTTTGAGGAAGGAAAAGTGTTGGGAAAATTCTGGGACATAGGCTATGCCTATAGAGGGTCAGCCCTGGTCAGGACTGCACTGGGGAGTTCCTAGGCCGCTCTGGGCGTCCGAGGCAAGGAAAGGAAATTCCAAAGGAAGGAGGGTGGCTGAGGAAAGTATGAAGACAGCTTTGCCAACTTGAGCGTGTCAAAAAACAGCCCTACTCATTTAGCATCTGGAATTTGACCAGATAGACGTGGCTCCTGTAAATACCCACACTGATTTCAAACTTTCTTTTTTCTTTCCTTCCATCCTTTTTCCATCTCTCCCTCCCTCCCTCCTTTTTTCCTTTTACAACAAAGCTTTGATACAATGAAATGGAATTTATTTTTAAAAAATATATATTTTTATTGATTTCAGAGAGGAAGGGAGGGAGAGAGAGATAGAAACATCAGTGATGAGAGAGATTCATTGATCGGCTGCCTCCTGCATGCTCCACACTGGGGATGGAGCCCACAACCTGGGCATGTGCCCTGACCAGGAATCTAATCATGACCTCCTGGTTCATAGGTTGATGTTCAACCACTGAGCCACACTGGCCAGCCGGGCTGAAGTGGAATTTATTTACAAGCCCTAAATTTTGCTCCTGGGTCCCATGACCCTAGCAACTACTTCTCCTCAATTAATGTGTCTGTCATCTTTGCCTGAGACTTGTGATTGCAGTTTAGAGACCTTTTTTGTTTGTTTGTTTTCTTCTTAGACACATACAGGGTACAATCTCTGGAGCATCTTTAGAAATCAGGGTGTCCAAATCCCACATGTTATATATGGAAAGACAAAAACTTACAGAGCTGCAGAGGCTCCTGTGATTTGGTGGAAGGGAAGGAATTAGAAACTATGGCACACCCAGGCCCTCCCTAGTCCAAAACAACGCTTCCTCCTGGCCTAGGATGAGCCTTCAATTTTGGTCAGCTCCTCACATGTTTCCGCTCTCTAGACGCCTCCAAAAGGAATTCTTCACCCTGTCTGCAGAGACGCAGCTCAAATACTTAGAACTTCCAACACAGTCTTCCCTCTTTAGCCAACCTCCCAGGCTCCAGGGGATGTCAGGCCAAAGAGGAACCACCTTCCCCCACTGCTCTCTCTATCCAGACCTCTCTTTCTTCCTATATCGCTAATAATCTAACCTCTCAAACTGCAATGTGCATGCACATCTCCTTGGGATCCTGTTAAATTACAGAGGCAGGCACAGTGGGGCTAGCATGAGAACTGGGACTCTGCATTGCTAACAAGACCCCAAGTGATGCCGTGGCTGCAGGTCCATGGACCACACTTTGAGCAACGAGGCTCTAGACCAGGGGTGGGGAACGTTGGGCCCCAGGGCCCTATAAAGCCCAAGAAATCATTTGGTCTGGCCCTGCCAAGGCATTAGCGGTGAGTTAATGAAATGTTTGACCTAATAGAGCAGGCTAATGTTTAAGCTGATAATTTTGTATGGCCCGAGAATGATGTTATAAATATCCAAATGGCCCTTGGAAGAAAGAAGGTTCCCCACCCCTGCTCTAGACTGATCCTCTGGCCCTGGAGGGTGAGCGCTGAGCGGTCAGGTTCTCTAGAAGCAGAGCCTGAGCTCCAGAGGAAGTTGTGAAGGATGCAGGAAGAGGCAGGGGAGGAAGCTGGGCACAGCAGTGGATCAGTTAGAAACTAACCTCAACCTGATCCCACGCGCAGCTCCAGAACATAAGTGACAACACAAGTTGTCCCTCCCTGAGGCAAGGAGCCAGGTGGTTGCTCCCAGCATCGTCAGCCGTTGACTGGCTCCCCTGGAAGAAGGGCATAAGCCCCCTGGGGAACCTCCCATTTTTCAGGGTTGGTGGCTCCTAGTGGGTCAAGGGCAAGTCTCCACAGAGGTATACAACTGTGAGCCATCAGCATCCAACTCCACAGCAGCTGGGGTTTGGGTAGCCCCCACAGTCTAGGGCAGCGGTTCTCAACCTGTGGGTGGCAACCCCTTTGGCGGTCGAACGACCCTTTCACAGGGGTCGCCTAAGACCATCCTGCATATCAGATATTTACATTACGATTCATAACAGTAGCAACATTACAGTTATGAAGTAGCAACGAAAATAATCTTATGGTTGGGTCACAACATGAGGAACTGTATTTAAAGGACCAGAAGGTTGAGAACCACTGGTCTAGGGCAGTGGTCGGCAAACTTATTAGTCAACAGAGCCAAATATCAACAGTACAACAACTGAAATTTCTTTTGAGAGGCAAATTTTTTAAACTTAAACTATATAGGTAGGTACATTGTTATTAATTTAATTAGGGTACTCCTAAGGCTTAGGACAGTGATGGCGAACCTTTTGAGCTCGGCGTGTCAGCATTTTGAAAAACCCTAACTTAACTCTGGTGCCGTGTCACATATAGAAGTTTTTTGATATTTGCAACCGTAGTAAAACAAAGACTTATATTTTTGATATTTTATATATTTAAATGCCATTTAACAAAGAAAAATCAACCAAAAAAATGAGTTAGCATGTCACCTCTGACACGTGTGTCATAGGTTCGCCATCACTGGCTTAGGAAGAGCCACACTCAAGGGGCCAAAGAGCCGCATGTGGCTCGAGAGCTGCAGTTTGCCGACCACTGGTCTAGGGGATCTGGGCAGGCTCCCAATAGTCTACCGCAAAGATCTAGACCTCAGCCGGGCCCACTTCCCCATCCACACTGATTTTCATATTGGAGATTTTATCTTCGAAAGCTATGTACACTGAGAAAAGAGAACTAGAACTATAGACACAAACCTGTTCACAGCGGGGTCTCATGTTGACTTCTGTTTTTCTTTCAAACTTGCTGCAATCAACAGACATTAGCATAAAGCAACAATCCAGCTAAACCACTGATGTGCCAACTCAGGATCTAAGAAACATTTCTATTCATTTAATAACTATTTATTGAGTGCCTATTATTACCATTTACACTCCGGTGTGATTCTGATCAGTGTTTGTAATGCAATACTAATGATAGGGCACAAGTCTGAAATGCAATTTGTAGCAAAGGGAAATTACAGAGTATTCAGTATGGTTTTAACTTTGACTTTATTTCATTTTTTTCCAATGCTTTGAAAATTGCACATATACATAGCAATGTAAATGGCCTGGAACTGGAGCAGCCCATTCATCGGCCCCTGGGTTAGCAATGTGAAACCCTGTGTTCAACACAAGTCTTGGCAAGACGGCAAACAGAACTCAGACCTCAGACTCCTGCTGTTTCTCAGAGACCACACAGCCTGTCCGTGTGCCATGAGCAATTTCCATTTCGACGGGCTTCCTTCGTTCTTTGCACGGCCTAATTAAGCAATCAAGGTAATTGAGATTAATAGCTGGCTATTTACTAGGGATTAATAACTTGCCAAAACCCCCTTGGGTTTAGGAACCCAGCTCAGAGCAACAGAAAAGCTCCTTGGGAAAGCTGGAGAGGGTGACTGAGCTGAGCCCCAGACCTCTCCACTCACTTCCAAGGAGACAGTGGAATTCTGAGGGAAGGGAGTGGAGAAGGGAAAACTGGGGCATTAGCCCGGCCTCAATGCTGCTCTCTGAGCTGTGAGGCCCTACAGCTCCTGCCCGCACCAGCCTCCTCTGCTGAGCAAGGCACAGCCCCCAACCACATCCAGGGGCTGGGTCCCCAGCGCCAGAGTGTACCCCAGGAGCCCAGACTCCGATGAGCACTAAGGCGCCTCCCACTCCTAACTGCTCCTGGGTCTCATGGTCTCAGCCCTGGCTCCCTCTCAGAAACCTCGAGGGAGATTTTTTTTCAATGCTGATGCCCCAGCTAGACCCCAGAATTCTTTATGTAAATGGCCTGGAATTGGGAGACCCTTTTGGTAAAAGTTCCCCAGGTGAGTCTAATGTCCAGGCCTTGATAATGAGATCAAGGAGTATCGTTAAGCCCAGCCCTCTCAGAGAAGCGTGAAAGAGAGAAACTGAACCACAGCCACTGACGGGGAGGGGTTATCAGATGGTGGGAGCGGGGCAGTCAGAGCAGGAGGGAGACAGACCGAGGGGTGCGGGCCCCTCTCCCGCTGTCTGCCAGCTGGGGAAGGATTTCAGTGTTTCTTCTGATCCCCGGTGGAAAAAGAATCAATGACTTGGATTTTTCTGTCCGTTTTTATCTTGATTGATCCCTTGACTGTCTCAGCAGAGGCCTCACAGAGGTGGGGACGTTTGTCTCCTGTCACTACAGCGAGCCTCGCACTTTGATGAAGGGAAGGCTGCCCCAGCCGCCACCTGCCTCCCCTCCCAGGTAGGAAGGGGGGTCCTCTGTCCCCTCCCTTCCCACAGTCACTCAGCCCGTAGGTATGGCACCAGCACAAGAGCCAGACTCCAGGGGTAGCTGGGCCTGCCAGTCAAATGATGATGGTTCTAAGGTTACAAGGCCCTGGCCTTTTCCTCCTCCTCCTTCCCCCAAACATCAAAGGACCACAAAACTTAACTGTGTCTCTGGGGTCAAAGACCTTTGGGAAAAGGTAGAGGGCTGTGCTTTTAGAATTGAGTGGGAAGGGAAGGCCAGATTGATTGTCCATGGGCGGTCAGTGGAGAGGAGGAAGTGTCCTGAGAGTTTGGGGGTGGGGGTGGGGCGATGAGCAATCTTGGAGCAGCCGCCCTACTCTGATGAAGGGTTGGGGGCAGGTATGAGATAGCACACAATTCCAAATGTTTTGCTATGCGTTGTGGCTATATAATCCCCTTAGGTGTTGCTCAAGAGACAACAGAAACGATTTAAATTGCTTTTCAATTATATTTGGATGTAGGACTGGTGTGACTTCCGAATGCAACACCTTGTGAATGGATGCTAAAGTTCCATCCGAGTCCTCGATTTATCCTGGCACTCGGATATCGACTGGTGTGGGTGAGGACTGGATTGATGACACATCTGCACGGTGCCTTGAAACACACAGGCAGGCGCTCGCTAAGTGCCGGTCCCACTATACCCTCCCAAATCCGTCCTTGCCCTAAGCTGATCCCAGAGAACCTAGAACTGTGTTTCAGCCCAACTGCACACACAGGATGTGTCACTTTAAGGGGTGATTCTGATCGTGGGCCATTCGGGTCCTGGAAGCTGCTGGAGGTTTTGTGGGTTCCTAGGAAATGGCTGGAGGGCAGTGTGGACCTGGCGGTGGGGGTGCACTCACACAGCTAGTACTGTAGCAGGAGGCCCGGGGGCATTTTCTTTAGGTGCCAACATTCCCTGGCCAGGTCAGACCCCTGATGGCTTCCTCCGAGGTGTGGTCACTCGGGTGAGAGGGCTGAGGGATGTGGCCGCTGTCCATCAGCCCACACCCCTGTCCCACTCTGACTCTCCGGTCAGGCGGGGCTCTGGCTGAGCCCACGGGTTGGTGTTGTGGGAGGAAGCAGTGAGTGGCCGCTGGACACTCCAAGAACAGTGTCTATAATTTGGTCTGGAGAGAGTGGCTGTCCCGGTGCAGACAATTTTAACTTTGATGTGAGCAGAATTACAAAGAATTGTCAAAAGAGCCTATGATTTGGGCTGGAACCCTGCCAAAGCCGTCTGGTCCCAGCCCTGGGTCTTTCTACAGAGAAATAGTTGAGGGGGCAAATCCTTACCACCAGCTGGCAGTGAACTGTGGGGCTGACCCCTGCTGAGCTCCCAGCTGCATCCTGCCCTCATGCCCACCCCCACTCACTCCGGCAGGGCTCCCCGCCCCCTCCCAGCCTTTGCCACACGGTGCCTCTCTGCCTGGAGGTCACCCCTCCCAGCACCCAGTCTTACAACGGCAAGCCAGTGCTCTTGTCGAAATTTCACAGAAACATCCCTTTTCCAGGCAGGGCCCCTGACCATCTCCCTCCACAGAGCTTGGGCTCCACTGTCCTTGCTCACCCTACTCCTTCCAACGCACTTACCACCTGTTTAGCTATGTCACTGTTTGGGTAATTACTTTGCTCCCTTCTCTGTTGGACTGAATGTCCCTTAAAGACAGAGGCCACAGGGCTGTCTGCTCACCCTGCATCCCAGAGCTGTCCCCGAGCCCCCATGTGGCAGGAACCCAGAGCCCATGACTAGGTGGATGAATGAACATGAGCTGGTTTTTCTGTGGGACTTTCGTGTTACATGAAGGTGTCACCACACAGTCCCCAGAGAGAGATCTAGGCAGGAAACCTCCTTTGCAGAGGACGATCCAAATTTTGTGAATCTCGAAGCTTATAGAATTCGGGGCCCCTTCGAAGAAAAATAATACAAAGTTTACAAAAACATGACATGAGAGGACACGTCCAGGGCACTCCCAGGACCTGCAAGTGAGGGAGCCTGTAGCTTAAGCTTCACTGGCTCCCTGGCAAATCCACCGGCTCTGTCTCCGAGGGAGGGGAACCCAGAGTGACTCCAGAACAGCCCTGCTGAAGCACAGCTTCGGGGTGTAAGGAGCCCTCTCCCCGGCCCCTCCCTTTCCTGAGCTCTGCTGGTTAATTGAGAGATTGGAGATGCAGGGGTGAAGGGTAAAACACAGAGAGCCATTTCAGGGAACCCTTCATGCCCCTCCAAACCTCTTCTACCGATAGCCACTGCGACGTGATCCTCTTGTTGGAGGCTGCCGGCTCCAGAAGAGCCCCCTCCACGCTCTGCGCTACAATCCCAGCCGCCTGGGCCTCCCTGCGTGTTCAGCTCTTTTCTCCCAACTCAGGGAGACCACTGGCTCTGTTTGGGGGCCCCTCCCTGCACTGTGGCCTGGAAACTCCAGACAGTGAGCTGGACACCTCGTTCCTGACCCTTCTCTCGGGGGTCACTGTCCTGAGCTGCCTGTTGTCCGGTATCTGAAGGTCATCGCTTGCTATACATACTGTGTCTGGCTTTTGGGTTTTCGTTTTCTTTTGTTTTGCTTTTTTAATTGTTTAAGGTGAGAAGATAGATACAGTTCCTATTACCCCATTTTGGCCAGTAGAGGACATGCACTCGACCCATTTTCAGAATTGTCTGCCCAACACAAGTGTAAAGAGCCAGGTCTGTGCGCCATCCCAGGTGGTAAAATCGGGGTTCTGCGAAAAAGCAGCTTGTTCAGCGGTGACTCCATCGAGTGCTTTTCCTCGAGACCAACAACCACTGTTCTTCGGTCTGTAGCTGAGTGCGTTCTGCATGCGTCCCATTTCATCACACAAAATGTTAACAGGACATCTGCTCCAGGGATGAGACTCAGTAAAATGAGTAATTGTCCGGCCTCTTCAAGGATGCTCCTCAGTGTGACTGGCCTTTCTCTTCTCCCGTGAATGCTCAGCAGTGGAGACGTGATGGCGGGGGGCACCCACTCATGCTAAGGCACCAGCTGTTTCAGACCTGCCTTTGCTTTTGCACCAATGGTGCCGATACCAACACAGCCACAGTGTCATTCTGGAAATAGTTTTGACCTCTCAGACCCCCGAGTTTCAGGGCCCACCTGCGGGTTCGTAGAACATTCTATGAGATCTGCTCGTTGGGCTGCTTATTTCAAGTAACCCCCAAACCACCGGCTTGTCAGGCCTGAGAGCCCCAGAGAAACAGCCCTGCTCTGGATGTCACAACCTTCTTGATCTGCTTCTTGTTTTTCACAACGAGCGTTCCCAGCCCTCTGCTCCCGCAGCGTGAGCACGGTGGTGTGTCTCGCTCTGTTTCCGCCTCTGGAGCCAAGTCTTGGGTGTCCCTGAGGAGGAAGCCCCAGCAACTGTGCACAATTTTGGCTCGGTCCTACTGCGAGGATTTATGGGGATAATAACAGCCAACACTTCTTGATTCCTTATTCTGTGCTAAGAAATTGCAAACGTCACCTCACACGCTCTCTATTATTCTCCACTGGTCACAGTCTCTACGAAGGCAGGGCCTGTCCCTGGGAAAACAATCCAGAAATTAGCCTTTCCTTTCATGCTGTGCCTGAGAGATGTGTGAGTGTGTGTGCGTTAGTTTATTGGGTTTTCTAAATTACAAAGTCATTCATTCTAGGAAGTAACAAATGTATTTATTTTCTTCCCTGCATTTTAATTTCCTCTCTGAATTTGTTCCAAAAGCAAAGAAAACAATGACATAAAAAATGTGTGAAGTGTGTTCTCAGAGCTGGTGGCTGTTTTCCCCACTCCTTCTGCGGGAAGAATGAGCACATGCTGCCTGTTGCACCCATCAGATCCTTGTTGGAAGGAAACCATGTGTGGATTGAATGAATTAATAAGTCCAGATTCTCATTTAATTAATGACCCGGAAGTTACTCAAAGTGCCTGGGAAAGAGCCCTCTTCATAGTTGAGGAGAGAGAGGGAGGGGAGGCAGAGAAACAGGTATTGCCATTGTACATCCATTTCAAAGTTGGTCAAATGAAGGTGTCCAGACACAAAAGCACCTGGGAGCCCAGGGAAGCCACTGGAAAGCCAGGACTGGGTTTCTGATCAACCTTCCCTTCTCCTCAATTCTGATCTACTTTTCCGGCATTTTTCTCTTCCTGCGTTTTTTCCATGGGTCACATGGATGTTCCCTGCAGCCATCAGAAGGAAAAGCACTAGCCCAGCCTCCGCGTGCTGAGGTTGGTTTAATACCATGGGTGCTTGAGTCAAATAGACCTGGCTCAGAGCCAGCCTCTGCCACTTCCTCTCCCAGTGCCCTTGAGAAAGTTACTTAGCCTCTCCGAGCCTCAGTTCCTCACCTATAACATAAAGGTACCTACCTCAGCAAGCTGTTGAGAGAATTACATCTGATAATGTAGACCAGTGGTTCCCAAACTTATTTGGCCTACTGCCCCCTTTCCAGAAAAAATATTACTCAGCCCCTGGAAATTAATTTTTTAAAAATTTTAATAGCAGTTACTCATCGCCCCCAAATGCGCCTGTGGCCATCACCGCCCCCCTGGATCGCTACAGCACCTACCAGGGGGCAGTAGTGCCCACTTTGGGAATTACTGATGTAGACCAAGTGCATAGCATAGTGCCTGCACACTAAGCCAGGGGCTGCGTTATTACTCTTGGTGCTCACCCTGATACCAAGCTTCTGGTAATTCTCTAGAACAGTGGTTGGAAAACTACTGCTACAGGCCAGATCTGGCCCTTGGCCTGTTTTTTGTAAGGCCTGTGAGCTAAGAATGATTTTTTATATTTTAAAAGAATTGTAAAAAGGAGGAAGAGGAGGAAGAGGAAAGACCATATTTACTATTTAACCTTTTATAGAAGTTTGCCAACCACTGCTCTAGAAGCCAGAAATATTTAGATTATTGGTACCTCACCACCACTACCAATGTCCCCTCAAATGATCCCAAATGTAATGTTTCCATCTAAAAATGAAGAATCAAATCCAACCTGGGTGCCCCCTGCGAGGTCTCCCTAAGTTCCCCAGATCTGAGTAGTCCCTTCCTCCTGTGCACGTCTCCAGCTCCTACCATTCTGGGCACTTCCTCCTAGCCCCCCAAACAGGCGTGCAGCTTCCTGAAGACGGGGACCATCTCTTAGACCTTCGTGCCTGTGCAATGCCTTGTAGCCTATTATCCTGAGCACAGTCGGTGCTCAGTGAACGTGTGCAGGACGGTTGCATTGATGATTTAGCACAAACGAACAGTCTTCCCACTTTCCTGATTCTCCTAAACATTCAAAAGCCTCTGTGTGTAGGAGGCAGATAGCAATTAGGTCCAAATGTTGGTTTCTGGGGTCTTGAGGCTGCACATCAGTAACAGGTGTTTGATTGTTCTCTAATGAACTCTGGGTCTGACCCCCACAAAACAGCTGACACCCTGAACTGGCTTTTCCCTGGGGCATCCCAGCAGCCCAGCCTGCTTCTCAGCACTCTCCTTAGTCACCAATGCCAGATCTGGGAGGTAGCCCATCCTAGATGTGGGGGGCAGGGAAGGGTGACCTTAAGGGAGAAGGGTGACCCAAGGGAAATCTGGGTTCCAGGAGGCAGCAAGCATCTGGGCACCACTGTCCCTAGTTACCACTGTGGATGGAAGACCATGGATTGGGGCTTTCAACAGGGTGGGCATCGAGTGTGCAAACACAGGGAAAAACATGATAAATGATTTATTGATGTTGCATTACTAATGGCAAATTAATATAACCTGTTTCCAGACATGGTGGCCGGCCTGTACATGCCTGACACTGAGCTATAAGCACTTCACATGTATTATTTCCTTTAATCCTCACAAATGTCCTAAAAATATTTATCACCAATTCACATGTGAGGAAAATGAGGCTCAGATCTGTATGCATCAGAGTCATACAGCTGATTGGAGGGAGAGGCAGGATTTGCACCCAAGTCTATCTGACCTCAAAGCCGGTTCTCACTTGGCTGGTGTGGCTCAATGGTTGAGCGTCAGCCCATGAACCAGGAGGTCATGGTTTTATTCCAGGTCAGGGCACATGCCCGGGTTGCAGGCTCGGTCCCCAGGAGGTAGTATGTAGGAGGCAGCCAATCAATGTTTCTCATCAGTGAGAAAATCTCTCTATCCCTCTCCCTTCCTCTTTCTAAAATCAATTTTTAAAATATATATTTTTTTAAATTAAAAAGTTGGTTCTCAAACATTCTCTGAGGACCCATCTGTGTGGGAGATGCCTTACCAAGTGCTGGGGAGACTGGGAAAGGGGTTGATGTCAGGCCTCACCCAGAAACAGCTTACAAGATGCACGGAGATCCACAGGTCTGGGGGAGCCCTGTCCCTAGGGAGCCCAGGTAGCTTCTCGGAGGAGGTAGGCCTGACCCTCTGTAGGAATGCCCAGGGCAGGAAACCAGGCAGTATATCCTGAACCACCCTGATCCTATGCTGGTCAGACCTGGACTGGAGCCAGCAATGAACTCACTTCCCCAGGCCAATGTAGAGCTGTGCTGAGAGGACTTGGCCCAGGGCGTGGGGTTCAGGTTGAGCCCACTTCTTGGTTTTGCAACAACTGACTCCTCTGCCCCAGCCCTCCCGAAAGCCTTCCCTCCCTTGCCCCTGCCCCTGGCTGACAAAGCCATCTGCCTGCTAGGTGTGAAGGGCTTTTCCTCCTGCTGTAATGAGGCCACCAATCTCCTACTGAGGAGGCAGCACTCCAGGCATGACAGCTCAGAGTCAGGGCTAAGGGCATGTGGCATTGGCCCACCAATCCCTTCTTGGGTCTGGGGACTGAAAAGTAAAATAGCCCCACAAACATTCCCTGCAGAGAGAGGAAAGGGAATTTCCTCCCAAGACTTTTGGAAGCACTTAACCAATGGCAATTGTCATACTATTATCGTTACTGGCCATTTTTGAGGTCTTCCGAGCTTTCTGGAATGGCTTTCTTCCCCTTTCCTCAATTGCATTCCCTCCCACCTCTCTCCAGAACAGGGCCTCGTGGAATCTACCTCTCCCTCCTGGCTTCCCCTCTGCCCACTGCCCAGGCCTCAAAGTATACCTCCCCTGTTTCATTCCATCAGAGCCTGAGGACTCCCTGGGAATGAAAGGGGACCTTTCCTAATAGCTGGGTGGTTCTGTGAGTTAATCAGCTAAACAAACCCATGCTGATAAGTCGGCCTCTCACACACAGTGTGGGAGAAGACCCAAGGCCTTACTTTAAGATGTGTTTACTGAGCAACTATTGAATACAAGACACTATGGGGACTTTGCCAATGTACCCCAAAGCTGAGAAGGTTACTTGAGAAAGAGATTGGAGAATGCATTCCCTAGGCCTGGTTCTCATGTCTGTGATTTTTAAAAATGTTTTTATGTTTCAACCATTAGACCTAACCCTTTCCTGGCATCAGGTTCAAAGTCAGGATCTCCAGCTTCTACTATTCTGACTTAGGACACAAGAAAAAGGATGGCAGAAACGAGAGCAAAAAGAACCCACAGAAACCCAAGCTTTGTAGTTGGGGAGCGGGGAGGGGAGAGAGACACAACACTGAGCTGTGGCCTTGGGACT